>NW_028277847.1:0-176874 GCF_059751315.1 Micrasema longulum
CAATTGTGTAAATATCGGATCGTCGTATTTTTTTCTGTCTCTTTGGTAACAAATACTTAGTAATTTCTTCCTAATATCACGCGAGTAAAGCCGCGGGTAAAGCTCGTAAATAATATAAAAAAATACAGATCGTTTTTGTGATTCTCTCAAGATACTGTATGAAAACAAAAACAATTTTTGTATTCCAATTCCTGAACTAACATTTTTAAATGCTCAAATATTAATATCATAACTTTAAATCAGCGTTTAACTTTTGAAATGTCTCCCCCATTAGTGGTTTCCATTTCTTAGTTTTTTTTCCCCGGAACATGTTCCAGAAAAAACAAAGATCTGTTTCTTATTTCCTGCCTTCCTATTTTAAATTAAACTTTAAACGTTTCCCGCGACTTCGAACTATTTTTGTATTTTTTCATTTTCACGTCATTAATTTGTTGCTTCGTTATGAGGAAGTCTCGACGACAGATTTCTTAAAATAATAATAACATGTTCACTATTACGAGAAGACGGTAAAAATAACGATTTTTGTCGATGTAATCAACTTGAATTTTGTATCTTAAATTCGATATCTGTATGAAACTTACATAAGTGCATAGTGATTTCGTGGTGTGGTTCTACCCACTCTGTCTACGGCACGGCGTTATGGTCTGTTTTGTTTAAATTTTTAGTAGTTTTATTCGGATTTATTTGGGTATAGAGTGCCAATCCTGACTTTATACAATGTTTATTATTTTATTTATTTATTAAGGAACACTATCGGATTACCAGTAATATTTTCTAGGCACGTACTAAACAAACATTACCGGGCCAGTACCACAATGCACACGGGTCGCAAGAATGAGGAATTTCATTCCTACTGGAAATTGGATACAAAAATTATTTTCTTGCGCGCGGTAAAAATTACAGCATTAAATTGTATGGCAAAGTTTCTTGAAAATGTACGAAAAAAATAGTAAATAATATTTTAATAAAAACGCACTACTTTGATCGATGTCTCTGATTCATATGAACCAACCAATGATATGAGAGCTGCGAAGGATATCCGGTTCACTTACCATATACAAACCAACCGGAAAAACTAACAGGACAACCTATTTTAGAAATACAAAACTTTGAAAAAATCATAGCGCTGATAATACGATATGAAAAATAAGTTTATTTTTGGCTTAGTTAAATAGTCTATTAAAAAAAAATCTGAACTTCGTAATAAAAATAAAAATTTAGAATATTTATTTTTATTTTTATTTGTAAGTGTTACTAAATGATGAGTTATTATAAAATAATAACTTTTCCTTAGTATTACACGTTTATTCTATTAAAATCTCGGTGGTGATGTCCCGGGACAATTTTTGTACTGCAAATTACTGTTTACACGTGGACATTGGTTGAGTCCTGGTACAAAACAATATTGTATTGTCCACGTGCAAACGACTTTTAAAGTACAATACATATGAACAAAAAAAGAGAAGAATGTAAAGATTTAATTAAGGTCGGTAGCTTATTGTTAAAACTTTAATAAAATTTATTTTTGTTGACTACCCACTCGAATTTTATATCGGGAAATGTATTTTTAATGTGAATCGTTCAGTCACATTTTTCTTTGTGTCCAGACGGATAAAGAATACGATTGTACTTGTGAAATCAAACCACAATCCAGGACCAGTATTTTCGACTCGATGTGTACTCCCACGTAAACATGTTATTAAGGAAATCGAGTGAAGATAAGTCCGAGATAATGTAGTGGTTCGTTCGCCTAGCATGCTTGAGGTCCCGAGTTTGATTCCTGGCGAGGTCGGTACGACATATTTGTTTGAAAGATAGCTTTTTTTGGCAAAATTTACCTGTTACTGAACTGGCAACTGGAGCGTAAGACTAATAACCTTACATTCATGCACCCGCGGCCCAGATAATGATGATTATAGTCGCATACAGTCTAGCTATCAGCTGTAATGGGCCAGCCACACACTCGACGAGTGGCATGGGAAGTAGCGAGGAAAGGAGGCAGAGACGTAGTGTGGCAACATTACTCGTCATGTCGCACGTCATGCTCCCCGTCGTGCTCACCGCTCCCTATTTGGTCGGTTTTTTGAGCGCGAGTCAAAGGACCGGCAATATGAGCGAGAGTTAGTGGCCACATAATCGCGCGGTCGCAGTCTCGCAGTACGCATAGAGCGCTCACACAAGACGAACGCCTCATTTTTGAATTATGTATATTTCTTTGTATGGTATTTTTAAAATAAAAAAAATAAATTTTTTTTTGGTTGTTTTATTTACAGTATACATATAAGGTAAAACAAAGTATTAAAAAAATAAAGGATAATTACATAGCAATGAAATACATATTAATGATATACAAATTAACAGTAAAAATAGTAAACAAAAATCCCACAAAGGGATGGCCTGTTCCTACAAGAAATATTTATGAATTTTCGCTCTTATAATAAATAGACGGCTATAATATTTTTTTATTATAAAAGAAAGAAAAAAAAAATATTCTGTAAAAGATAATATGATACTTTTTTATTTTATAGTAATTAAAAAAGGAAATAAAAATATTTAACAAAACTTAAAAATATTCCATTATTCCATATTAATATACATTGATATAATTGTCTGTACTAAAAATGCACAGCGCGCTCACTGCCACAGTTTCATCGTCTATTGTATAGAAATACAAATGACAAGTGCGGAGCGTCGTGATTAATTGCGCGAGTAGAGCAGTGTGTGGGCGGAGAGGGCAACTTCGGGCGAGAGGCTGGCAGCGCGAGGAGCATGAGCATGAGCAGCGCAAGGAGCATAGTGTGGTGGGGCTAAAAGGACGGTCATGCCCCTGAACATCGCACTAAATGCAAGAACCTCCAACTTTGTGCTGCTAAAACTTTGTATAACAAAAAATGCTGACAGCCACTCAACCAATAAATTTCACTTGAATAATCTTAATCTCGTATTCATTAGTAATCATTTTTTTTAATTTTATTAACATATGCGGCAAAAATGCATTTTACAAAATCATAATCTAAACATTTTTGGTTTAATTATTTTTTTAAAAAATGCATACAATAATACCCAAGATTTAGAAACAAAAATTAATCCTAAAAATTATACAACACATTCAGTAGAAGTTTAAATCAATTTACAAATAACTGTAAAAATCAGATCAAATATTTAAAAAAATTAATGGATTAAAAAATGGGGAAAATCATTTCAGTTTGTAAATGAAAATTCTTGATGGAAGTTCATTGTAATTTATTAAACAAATAAAAGATAATACTTTAATCTACACATTTGGGATATCCAGTGACCGGTTTCATCGCTTCACGACATTCTTAAGATAAAAATAACTTTATTTAATTTACTTTTATATTTGAATTCTCTATCCTTACCTCTGTTTTGTATAAATACATTGAACTCTTTAATAACCAGTCTCGAAGATGTCGCGAAAGCGATGAAACCGGTCACTGGATATTCCAAATTTGCGGATTAAAGTATCGCTCGTCTTTTATTTATATAATAAATTGATGGATTAATATAACAAGAAAATCATAAAACACTGTTTCATATAATAACTATACTAGAGGTTGAATTACCATTCACCATCTTTGACAAAGTTCAACAGGTTTGTTTTATAAGAACAATACCCTACACTAAATATATCCGATACGTTGGAATGACCATTGCCAAGTTCCCGGAGTCTATGCAATACAGCATAACAAGTACTCGTATATACTGTACGTGAATAGTTGCTATAAAATGGTGGCACCTGTCTAGTTATTCTTCCAGCCACCCTGAAGTTGAAGATAATCATGACTTAAATAATTCTAAATAATTCTTAATAACTCTAACTAACATGAAATCGGTACAACTTTTAACGGATCTTTTTTCAACACTATATACGACAAACATCGGTAAATCTGATACCGTCTTTTTGTAATACGGGCCCAGGAATAGGTTTTTATAACCCTCTTCAAGCTGCACTTTGTCAGTGTATCTGGGAACATGGTGTCGGTTTTGTTTTGTGTTCGCTTTTAGATCACAATACAACAGGAGAGTGAAAATATGACTTCAGTCCATGCACAGCATTTGTGTTTAGATTGCATTTGATGATGCTTTCTTAATATTTAAGCTGGCACACGGCTATCAAAGTACCCGTAAAATTGATTTTAGTGTTGTTGTTTTGATTTTACTAATATTAATTTACTGTGTGGTCGATCTTTTTTATTATTGGATTGATTTCGGCACGTGAAACTTCTGGGTGGTAGATAGCCCATATTTACAGCATTAAACTTTTCGATACAAAGATAATAAAAACTAGCAGAAAATAACATTTGGGATTTTCCGACTGTTTTAAAATGTTGTTATTGTTGACTAGACCATCATCAAACCCTTATCCGCACCCGGTGGTACATAGGGCACTGCATTGTTTAAAAAAAATATGCAGCGTATCTTGATCATCTTTTACAGAAAGGTAAGGTGATCAGTCTTACGCTTCAGGTGCCAGTCCAGTGACAATGAAATATTTCTGTAAAAACACCTATAAAATAAAATATTTCATTTTGACTCTTCCAGGAATCAAACCCATTGAATCGGCTTTTGGTCCTGTGGCTAGTATCATGGATCAAAGGTCACATTTGAAATATTTGGGTAAACCTTTAGAACTCAAATGTTTATTTAATATATATATATATTTATGCATTTTTTAGTTTTTCTAGGTTATAGTATTGTGTATCGGTGGCATTATTTTGGTTTTTTTTGTACGTTTCGGATTGCATTACGTCTATCATCAAGATCAGCCTGAAAAAAACTTAGTGTGCATCTGAACGGCCGCGGAAACCTAAGAAATGAAATCATTAAAATTTTTGTTAATTTTTCCGCATTAACAAAAGAAATTTATTTTAAAATCAGATATTTTAACAATATAGTATTAAAACTTCAACCAATTATTTCATACATATGAAACCAGAGAGTAAAATACATAAGATAACTAATATGCGGAAAAAAGATAATCTCGGAACTCACCGTACAAGGGTTCAAAATTGTACAATGTCCTACCTAAATATATAAAAGAAATGGAAAACCTTAAAATATTTTAAATCAACAAAATACCTTTATCGAAAATATTTTAGGGAAGAAAATAAGCCATTTACAGGCCTTTTTTGGTATGGTAGTTTTAGAGAACTCCATGCGCTGTGTAACACAACCGGTGCCGTGGCGCAGTTTGTTAGATGGCAAACTGTGGTGTCTCGGGTGCGATTTCCGCCAGTTGCAAGAAAAAAATTCAAGAAAGATTATTTTCTCAATTAGTCTGGGTGTTGTGAGGTATTTTTCGTAACTTCCTTTCATATCCCCTCTTTCTCACCTGCTGACAAGCCTCTAAAATAAAGGCTGAGCGGGTTATTTCCTTTTAAAAAAAACATATATGAACAATAATTTTTGTTTTGTATCTGAAATTTTAACGTTTGTCAATGTACTATAACAGATATATTGTACATTTTATAGAAGGGAATATTGAAGTCTAGGTAATCACAGGGCTTATGACCTGTCAAGTGGCCACTTTACACACTGTGTAACATTCCACTCGCATCAATAAAGGTTTCAGCTCTTTTATTTACACAGATAAACAGATGAAATAATTTAAGGAATATAGACGCTCAATCATAGGCAGATAGGTGAGTAACGTAACAGTGTGTAACGTGGTCACCTATACTAGCCATTGGCAGATCATAAGCCCTGTAAATGCCTTGACTTATATATTCCCTTCTATAAAATTTCTTCACTTCAGTTGTAATATATTATTAATAACTCCCAAGGTGAAAATTAGGAAAATTTGGATACTAAAAATATTGTTCATTTAACTTTGGTATTTAAAATCATTAAAATAAATGTGTTCTTGATAAATTTTAATACCAAATGTTTCATAAATAAAATTTTTGTATTAGTTATGAAGATCGTTCGATTTAAGTCGATAAAGCATAAATGAATATTGTTTTTTTTTTTTAAATACGTATATTTATTAGCTTTAATATCGTGATACGTATCGTATTGAGTTGATCAGAATCTGATTTATGTGAGTTAATTTATTTGTACCGATATTATAGCACCAGATAAAATTTCACCGCTATCTAGGGACGCCATTTATTGCCTTTTGTTGATCAATCACCTCATTTGCACTCAATTTCTGCCTTTTGTTTTCGATAGCAATTCGTTTGTTGTCAATTCGATCTGCTTTCTGTATATAAAATACAAAATAGCACAATTGCACTTCGTCCGGCTTTTCAATCAATTTCCATTTCCCAGTTTCCGTGACTAGATCCCATTGACATTAATGGCTGTGGTGGTTACATGTGAATTCACATTTGCGGTATATTACAGGTAAACATAGGCAACATGCCGTATACCTACAACTGGTCGTGTGCACTGGCCACGCGGTGACGGATGTAAGGGCGAAGCTCCTACTTCCGTCGTATTTTAGAAATAATTGTTTTGTAATTTGATTTGATGACGAGAAATAAAGGTAAAATAAAACTACAAGAATTACCGCTTTAATAAATCTAGGATAAACCTACCAATTAAATTGTAATGATTGCGATTCAATCTACATTGGAAAAACTAAAAGAAACATTAATATTAGAGTAAATAAACACTTAAAATGCTTAAATCATAATATTTTTTCTGAATTCGCAAATCATATGATAGAAGATAATCATAACTTCAATAAAGACACTGGATTAAAAGTATTTTATGTTGAAAATAAAATATTAAAATTAGACAACTTAGAAATCTTAGAAATTAAAAAAGCGATTTATAATAAGAAAAAAATAATTTTTCTTTTAGTCCTCTCCTGTCTAGCTTCGAAAATATTGATATCAAATTACCAACCTTGTAAGGAAAAAAAGACTTGATTTATTGGGTCCACGTGTAGTATTTAGTTAACACGATAAAAATAAAATAGGAATTAATTCATTAGTTACGTAAACCTTGACAAAAAAGCTTGTTTGCTTTGAAACCGGTAGGTGGAAAAAAAAATTAGTGGTTAAAAACAAAGTTGTTTTATTTATTTTATTACAAGAATTATTATTATTATTATTTATTTTTTGCACCATAACAGGCCAGGAGGCCTAATTACAGTGGTGAATTACATCACAGAACACCCAGGCTTGAGAAAAATCACATTTAATTTTTGTGTTCTCACCGGGAATCGAACCCGGAACCTTCCGAGTGTGAATCAAGCGCCTTGACCACTACACCACAGAGGCCGCACAATTACAATACAAGAGTACAAGACCTATTATTTCCCTAGTTTTTAATAAATAATGAAGTCTTATTTTAATATCAGGGCTAAATGATATTTATTTTTGTAAATTTAGGTTAAATTTTTTGTTTTTAAAAAACAGTATTTATACATTTCTCGTCTTTTTCTTGGTGTAAAACGGCGTCACAGCACCGTTTGCTGAGGGATTTTTTAGCATAGTCTTTTAAGAGTAAAAAGCGCGATCATAGGTTACACACGCGCGGTGGTGAAGTGTAAGATGGTCGTATTATTTCACTCTCGGATGTATATTTATACGCGTCCCCCTTTGCGCGCTCGCCAACATTACGTAAATGTCACACCTTGTTTCCTCTTTTTTCAAATGTTGTTTTTTGTTTTTATCTGACCCAATCGCACGCTGTCGGATGTGTGGGACGCGTCTGGGGCTTATTTATAAGCGGGCCTTTATTTCCGTACTCTCAAATCGACTTCTGAGACACGATAATAAGACGACTCTATTACCTTAACCCTTAAAGCTCTTCGGTTTGGCTTCAACTGATTTAAATTATAAAAAAGAATGATAAAAAAACTACACTTGACCACGACGAAAATTTATCATAAAATTTACTAATACTCGTTTAATCTCTTCCCTATATATATATAAAGTTGGATAATTTATATAGCGCCATTTTTGTGAAAATCACTTCAAGGGCGCTGTACAATTAATAAATATCCCAGTACGTCTTGCAGCTACAGAGCGCACGGACGGTTGGGATTCTAGTTCCTCGTTTTCAATTAAGATCAATCAAAAGTTATAACAGATAAGAGCTAGATTACAGGACGTCTTGCAGCTACAGAGCGCATAGACTGTTAGATATTTAGCACCCATTTACACATTTTAAAAATCGACAAATAAGTTTATTGTATTAATGATATTTAAAAAAAATAATAATATGAGTAACAAAAAGGATTAAGATTACAACACGTCTTGCAGCTACTAAGCGTACAGACGATTGGAATTCTAGACCCCATTTACAAAATTTAGGTTTTTATAAGTTGATATATGAAAGCTAGATAACCAATTATCGTGCAGCTGCAAAGCGCATGGACGAATGAAATTCCAGCAAAGTTAAAATGATATCAATAAATTTACAAAAAATAAAGCATAGTAGTAAATTTTTCAAGTGTTCATGCCAAGAAGTAAGCAATAAAAAACTAAATAAACTAAACACTGTTTCAAATCCATGGTTAACAAAGGGAGATGGATGTCCGAAGAGAAGCTTTTGTAGATAGTAGGTATATACCGTCACCATGTGGCCCACTGGGGCACTGGCTGTTGATAATTTCTGGAAACGCACGTGTATAGTTACTGAGAGATTATGCCTATTGTTTCAACGACTTGCTGTCCATTTTGGTCCGTATTATTTCGTTTTATGAGACGCAACATTCCTGTTCAATTCACTTTTTTACATGAATATTACACAAACGCGCATATAGCGGTTTGATTGATCATTTTGTGTGTTATAAGAAGGCAGATATTTGAAATATTATGTATTAATAGTCTTCAACACTTAAAAATGATTACATCTAATAATAATATTGCATATTATTTAATTATGATGTATTTATGTTTATTTATTTGACATTTTATACAAAATGTAAATTGTACATTGGCGGGATTATAACTAAATGGAAATTTCTTCCAACTGACCGATAAACTTAAAGTTTTATTTATATAACTCAAATCACAAAATATATTCAATAGAAAGTAACAATATAAAAAAAGCTAAAAATATACAAAATTAGATATAACTGTATTTTTACATGAATTACCTTAATCAATACTATTACTTAATGGGAAAAATATAGAGGAAAGAGGAAATGAGGAGAGATTAAGTAAGAGAAAGGAAGAGAAAGGAGATGTTTCTTCTGACGTGATTTAATAGAAAAAGAAAATTTAATTTAATAGAAAAAAAAGAAAAGAAATACTGTAGTAACATCTTTGATAGTGGATGGGAGATGATTCCGCAGTCGAGCCGCATGGACACTATATGAGTCAAAGAAGAAACAGAAATGGTGGGTAGGTATTAAGAGGGTGCTTTGAGAATTAGGACGAAGAGATAAACCATGAACCATGTTTTGTCAAGTTATTTCCCGCTTACGAGCAAAATGAAACGAAGGGTGCACGGCTTAAACCGGCTCATCGTATGTTTTTGATTTTATTATTTACTAAGGATATCATAGTCTTTATATAAATACAGGGTAAAAAAGAACAATTAAAAAAATTAAGGCCAATTACAGATTTCACATTAATTAATTATCAATGCAGGAGGAGAGGGGAAAAAATAATCAAATTCTAACAAAAAAAAGTATATGAAAATATAAATATTAAATAAAAAGTACACAAAAGGGAGAAAACATTGTAAAGCTCTAACTTTACTTTCCTCCCCTCTCTCTCTGCTTCCATGAACATTTATATTTCTTAGTAAAATTTCACAACCAACAATAATTGATTAGATGCAGGTAGTAGATGTACATATGAATAAGTAAAAATTAAGAGCTGAAATTAAAATTAAAAATTAAAAATTAAAAATTAAAAATTAAAAATTAAAAATTAAAAATTAAAAATTAAAAATTAAAAATTAAAAATTAAAAATTAAAAATTAAAAATTAAAATTAAATATCAAAATTAAAAAGTTAAAACTCAAAATTGAAATTAAAAAGTGAAGATTGAAAGATTAAATTTAAATTCAAAGTTAAAAGTCAAGCAGGAGTTAAATTTAAAATGTCTTTAACAGATCTGATAAAAATATGGTTTTTACAGTGTAATATGTCGATATTTATAAAAAACTGTCATTATAGGTAATCTGTATTATTTGAAGAGTGTTATTTTTCATTTTTGAGATATTAATACAATTTTTTTCTTCTGAATGATGCCTATATTCAATGTTATATTAAAAACTAACAAAATAAGGCGGCCCATCTTAGAAAATTAAAAAAACGATTGCTGCAATAAGTTCATTTTTGTCAGCTCAAGAAAAGAGTTTTTTTTTTAAATTCAAAGAAAATGATTTTGTTCGTTTTTTCGTGATGTCATAAAAAAACGTATCTTACATCAATTGACAACCTATTTTATTAAATACGTGGACACATCGTCCAACAAATGAGATTTTAATTATTCTTAAATTATGTTTTGTGTGGAAAATAGAGCCAAAACGTGTGTTTCGTCTATTCTCAAAGATTGAGTCGAAAAGAGATTAAGTCGAAAAAAGTATCTTCAAAAAATAAATTAGGTGGCGATTAGTCCTTTTCGTGGTATGCTGGTACCGACCTACCGTGCCCAGGGTCCAGGATTTAATTCCCAGGGAGGACATGAAATCGACCTAAAATATTTACTAAAAAACTTTACACTGTAATATTTCATAGTCTCGAATTTGGATCTAAGACATAAGACTAATCATCTTGCCTGCAGTTAAAGAATGATCAAGGTATGTTACACATAGACTAAAAAGCAACAAAATACTTAAATTTTATAAATGGGGTCTAGAATTCCAATCGTCTATGCGCTTAGTAGCTGCAAGACGTGTTGTAATCTTACTCCTTATTATTATTCATATTATTTTTAATTTTTTTTAGTATCATTAATACACTAAATTTATTTGTCAATTTTTAAAATGTGTAAATGGGGGCTAAATTTCTAACCGTCTATGCGCTCTGTAGCTGCAAGACGTCCTGTAATCTAGCTCCTATCTGTTATAATTTTTTATTGATCTTAATTGAAAACGAGAAACTAGAATCCCAACCGTCCATGCGCTCTGTAGCTGCAAGACGTACCGGGATATTTATTAATTGTACAGCGCCCTTGAGGTGATTTTTACAAAAATGGCGCTATGTAAATTATCCAACTATATATATAAATAGATCTCGTGCATTTTAGCACATGCGGTATATTTTGTTTTAAAGTACTTAACTGTTTTAATGTGGTCTTCTTTTTGGTCTTGAAGTTAACGTATTTATCTATGTACCACACACGTGAATGAATTTTCATTAAAAAATATAATGATTTATTATTAGATTGGTAGCATCACGAGCTTATTTTCTAAAGTCTAAGATAAGATCTTTTTAAATTAATAAAATCCGCCTAAACAAAGAAATTTAATACTTCTTAACATAACCGTTTGTGAAAACAAAGAAATTTGTATTACGAAAACAAGATGTGTAGCTGGATGACATGACATGACAGTTTAATCTTAATTTATTACACGATAAACTCACAATATATGGACAAACTTAAGACGCGTATTTTTCTTAGGAATTTTCTATCTCATTGATATCCAGAAAGCGTAGTCGGATAGGCACATAATTCCTATTAAAAACATTTACTCAAGATTGACCTAATTTCTCAATCCGTTATTGGAATGTATGGCAACTATTTTTATATCAAAGTCGATACAATTTATTAGTCATCGATACTATATATTTATTTATACGTGATTTTCAAACTACAAAAAAAAATTGTTTTAAATATGTTAGTAAAATATTTCAATCAACGCAAGTTTTAAAAAATTTTAAAGAAAAATTTTTTTTGAAAGTGACCTTTCCTCATCAGCGGTTTTTAAAAAGATAAAAAAAAACATCAATTTGACGTTTTAATTATTCATACGTTGATGTGAAAGTAAAAATACATTTATTGTATTTTCTCTCTGTTATAAGCGAAAAAGTTAAAAATAATTACAGATATATGATATATATATAAACCGGGCTGTGGTCCCGTGGTAGTATTGTGGACTCACGGGCAAAAGGTCCGAGGGTCAAATTTTACTCTAGCACAACTCGATTTCCATTTTTCCTGCATAAATTATTTACGACTTTTAGGCGGCCTTCGTGGTGTAGTGGTCAAGACGCTTGACTCACGCACGGAAGGTTCTGGGTTCGATTCCCGGTGAGAACACAAAAAAATAAATAAGATTGTTCTCAAGCCTGGGTGTTCTGTCATGTATTTCACCACTGTAATTGGGCCTCCTGGCCTGTTGTGGTGCAAAAAAAAAAAAGGAAAAAAAAAATGACTGAAAATTAAAATATTTTTGAAAATAATAAGTACTGGAGTATTACTCTTTTTTTAGTGTAATTTTTCTCTGTGGATATATTATTATATTTTATTGGTACATGAAGGAGTAAACGGACAATTTAAAAGAAAATAAAATGCAGGGTCAAGGTGTCGACAGTGGCTAGTACCCGCACGTAAAACTATGAGCACTACAATTTAATTTTGGTCACAATACTTAATTATTCAATGTTTCAAGCGAAATGAGATTATTTATTATTTTTTGTCACAAAAAAAACCTGCGTTTTTTACATTAAAAAAAACGATAGTTGAAACTACAAACAGTCCTTCAAATGCCAACCACCAAAATGTAGAACATGTTAAGTAGTACCTGAGTAAAATATGTTAACTATAGATTCAATTAAAGGGAGATACTCGTAACATGTTATTAAAAAAATTAACATGTTCTTCCCGTTAGTAACTGATTTGATATTTTAAAACAAGTAAATTAACATATTCTACAATATGATTTGAACATGTTCTTCTTATTTTCAATCTCTGAATTTGGTTTCATTGGAAAAAGCGCACGATAATTAGTTTAGACGGATAATTAACTCATTTTTGTCAAAAATGCAAACAACTTCTTACTTTGGAGTCTAAAACGGTGTTTATTTATTATTTACGTTTAATGCATTTTTTAATTTTTTTTAAATTTTTTATATTTATTTTTATTTTTTTTTATTTTTTATTTTTATTTTATTTTATTTTTTTTTGAATTTTTATAGAGAATATACATATGTTTACAATAATTATACATTATAAAGAAAACAAAGTATTAAGATATATTTTGTCCCGATAAACTATTCAATAATAGTTTGTCATCGGGTGCTCAGACATAAGTTAATTAATAATCAAATAAGAAGAGTACAGACATAATACTGTATACGTATAAAATAATAAACATAAAAATAGTTTAAAGATTATTTTTTTTTTAAGTCAGAAAATACAATAAAATAATACAATGAAAATTAAAGAATAGTAATTTACTTAAATATATTTTAAATATAAGAAAAAAAAAAAAAATAGACACATATATAAATATAAATAGTGTGTGCTCATAAATGTAATCAAAACAAGATAAAAAAAAAATTAAACAAAGTAAAGTAAATCGAGAATTTCAATTCATATCTACAGAAAAAAAAAGAAAAGATAATTAAAATTACATTTATTATATTATAAATTTAAAGCACTATTTGAATAACGATACAGGAGTTAAAATTTTACATTCAAATAATAAAAAAAGACTCAAATTTAAAACATGGAGGTATTTCACATAAAAAAACCTTTGAAAAAGAATATTTCCTTAATAAAAATTTAAATGTTTTTTTCAATAAAGCCCACTTTTAAATTTGAAAATAAACCGTTGTGTTACTTTCGACCTCTTAGCCCCTTCCCTTCCTAACCCCCCACTAACATTTTCCAACATAGGTAAATGTTCCTAACCTAATTTAAGTGCGGTTGGGGTTCGTGGTGGGTAAGAGTTTGATTCCTGACATGGTTGATATGAAATATTTATTTAAAAATGTGTTTTTACACTAGAGTATTTCATAGTCCCTAGACTGGCGCCTGAACCGTAAGACTGCTCATCTTACCTTCATGTTTAAGAACATATTATGATATGCTGCGATTTGTGTGACAATGGAGTGTCCTATGCACCATTGGGTGCGAAAAGGGAATGATGATAATGATGAATTTTAGTGCATATATGGACATGGTGGTGTTTGCATCCCCTTTAATTCTGCATGCAAAGCTGAAAGTTATTTTTAGTATTTGCATGTTGGTGTAGTGAGTGTCTCGAAACCGGTAGACATAAAAAGTTGGTTGGTGGTTACATACTAATATTTACGAACATTCATTAAAATGTTTTTGTTAATTTATTAATGAGACTTATAATAGTTTCGCACCCAGGCCAGGCCCCGATTACAATGGGAAATTGACATTTATCTTCAATTTTATCTACAAAGTAAAATTAAGTTTTCTGTATGAAAAACAGAAAATGCATACGTTCTTTTCTTCTAAACATGTTCAATTACAGGTTATTGATGAAAATACTTTAAATGTTCATGCAAATATACTTATTTTCGTACACAAATATCGGCATTTCTTTATAGACAGTCGAAGATAACTCTGTAAACTTCCCATTGTAATCGGGGCCCAGCCAACGATTTGTTACTTTATCTGTGTTTGTATATTTAACTGTGTCTGTGTCTGTATATTAAACTCGTGTGTATTTGTGTGCCGCCATGTTCTTCCATTGTTCTTCGCACTCGCCACTGGTCAAAGGAACTTTCTCAATGCAATTATGTCGCAGCAAAACTTTCAGTTCAAAGTGAAGCTAGGCACTAACCCAGTTTTTAATTCACGTAAATATTTACTATGGAAATGCTAATGGAGTCGAACCACATTAAACAAATTCGCATTAATATTGAATTAGTCTAGTCGTGGAGAGTCAGAAATATAATGGTAATCAAGATGCATATGCACACACACACATACATGATATTACAGATCACCAATACCGGATTTTTTTGTTCTCACTGTATCTATCCTTGTCTCTATTGCATACATCATCATTGGTCTGACACACGTTTTGTGTATCGGAATTTCGCTTCCAATCCGCATGTGTTCATAGTGCTATTCGACTTTTCTTAGGCATCCAGATGCTGACAAGGCTTTGCTAGATTGTTCCCTCACTTCGGAGTTTAACACGCTGTGGCTCGAGATTTTAAAACATAGATATATCAAAACTTTTTGTTTTACTTACTGAGATATATATATTATTTATTTATTTTTAATATCTAATAATAACGATGTACATATAATTGACTTATAAATTGTTTAACACATATTTCTTAACCTTCTGTTTGAATTTTGATATTTTTTTTCTTCATAAATATTTTTTCCCATTCTATAATATTTTATCACTGCCTTTTTTTTATATTTTTTTATTTATTTAAAAAAAAGAAATATTTGCGTTCTTATGATTTACCCAAATATTTAATTTTGAGGGTCATTTTCAACGAGTTGTAAATAACTCACTATTAGAAAATGGGAAGTTGGGGTAGAGTAGGATTCGAACCACGGACCTTTGGTCTGTGAGTCCGAGACACTAGCCACAAGACCACAACCCGATTCAATACGTGTATAAAATTTAATAATGTGACTTCGATTTTTTTCTAAATGGGAGTCAGATTTTTGCCTTTTCTCTGGTATTGTGATCAGGATCTGCATTTGTATGTATCAGTATATTTGTGATATGTTCTAATCATCAGGAATTGCCACTGCCTATAGTTGCATCGTCGAGAAGTTAACGATCTTATCTCCCTTAGTTCCCCCCTAAGTAACTCCCTGATAGGACACGCGCTAAAGAAGCTAACGCTAACGTGCATTGGGAAATTTGCATGTCAGTGTAATTAGTGTCCTGACGGAACCGGTTGACATAGAAAATTCGGTTTGTGGTTATATACAAATATTTACTAACGTCAATTGAAATGTTTGACCACAAAGTCAATGCACAATGTTTTGAGTCTGTCCAAATGTTTGTAGACAGGCTGGATTTCTTCCCTAGAGAGTTATTTAGATCTAAATTTGTTGCAACAGAGAGGGAAAACATTTAATGAAAACATATTCTCTTCACAAAATATTTTTCCTGTCTGTCGCAACAAATTTAGACAAACAATGTTTTGAGTTTGTCCAAATTTTTGTAGACAAGAACTGGATTCAACTCCCTGGGGAGCTATTTATATTAACATATGTTAATATAAATAGCTCCCCAGGGAGTTGAATCCAGTTCTTGTCTACAAAAATTTGGACAAACTCAAAACATTGTTGATAAATTACCTGGTCCATGAAGAAGTATAGAAATTGAAAAAATAAAATTTTCAGGCGTTGCCTAGTATGTATGTACAATAATTCAATTGGATGAATCTCACCAGCATAAATAAAGGTTTCAGCTCTTTAACTTCACAAACATCAAAAGATGGAAGAATTGAAGGAATATAGATGCTCAAATATAGGCAGAATGGTGAATGTTACACAGTGTGTAAAGTGGCCACTTAAACCAGCCATTGACAGGTCATAAGCCCTGTAGATGCCTAGACTTCTATATTACCTTCTCTTAAATGTTCTTCATCTCTGTTGTAATATGTTAAATTTAGACAAAGTTAATGCTTTAAATATTAATAATGTAATTTTAACTCTTAAAATTTCGCGATTCGTCACAACGTGTCTCACAAAAAAATACTTGAGTTGCCACAGTGAATGCTTACCTACCTCAACAAATTTCAAAGTGGACTTTTAATAGTGATTTGATACTTATTAATTATTTGTACATTTTGTCGTTCATTAAATTTAAATTGGGCATTTGCGCTGCTTTTGTACCATTCTTTTATCTAAGTTTCATTTAATATTTGTATTTAACCACTTATCGACAGTCGGTATGTGGTTATGTAGAAATATTTAATAAGACTTAGTTAAATGTTTGACCACAAAGTTGATGCTTTAAATATTATAAATAAATTAATATCCTTGGTTAGCAGAATTAATATAGCATTTATTAATGCATTATATTTTCGGCTAAGCTAAAAAAAAGCTCGATGTTACGGGAAATTTGTTTTTTTTTCTTACATGCGGTAAAAATTTGTGCATTTAATTTTACAGTAAAGTTTGAGTCTTAACATTAATGCCAAAAAGATTCAGATTATGTGCGAAAAATCCTGTTCTCATCCTGATCAGCCTCTCTATAATAATGGGAAGAGGATTGAAAAAGATGACAGCTTAAATTACTTGGGGGTTTACATAACTGAGCATGGTAGTTTGCACAAAGAGTTCGCCACCCACCTGGGAATTGCTGGAGCAACTTTTAACACGTTGCGTGCTGTCTGGAACTCTAGACTGTCCTCGGTCAGAAAGAAATGCCGATTATTAAACTCTTGTATAATGCCAGTACTTCTATATGATTTCGAATCCTGGCACCTCACCAAATTTCAAAAAACAATACTCGTATAAGGTATCAGGGAGTTCAATTTCATAGTTCCTATCTGTTACTAATAATTGGAAACAAGGAACTAAAAACCCAACAGTTCATACGCTCTGTAACTGCAAGACGTGTTGGAATACTTATTGTATAGCGCTCTTGCGGTGATACAAAATAATGATATTATTTTGTCCATCTCATGATCTAATGGTCAGCGCGTTTGCCTGCGATGAAAAAAGTTTCGGTTTAAATTCCCATGGTTGATATAAAACATTTATTCAGAAGGGTATTTTTACACTAAAATATTTCACAGCCTCTAGACTGCTGCTTAGCGCAAGACTGATAATCTTACATTTGTGTAACAAAAAATATCAAGGTACGCCCCGGTTGCTGTTCCAATATAGTGCCCTCTCATGAAAGGGTTTTACAATGATTTATATTTTGTTTGAACATATCATTATTCAAGGTCCAGTACACCAATTTATTTTATTTTCATTAAGTGAATAAAATTTAAAGGTTAATGTTAAATTCAGTCTAGACGAGTGGGTAATGCTGTCTGAACAATTTTGTTTCTCTCTAAATCTAAGTTTAATTTAATTAAATTATCCCTGTTTTGTAGAGCCTTTAAAGCAGGTCCTAGCAATTTAATGTGTGTATGTGAGTGTACAGTTCACTGATTAATTGATTCAATAATTTACCAATGAAGTAAATAAGTTGGAACACAAATTCCCTAGTTCGAATTATTCGTACTGAAAAAAATCGTACCAAATTCCAATTCATCAAATAAAATTTTCGGCTGAACGAAGTTTGATAATGAGATGTTTTCGTTGCTTGTTGATGGTGGAAAAAACTTTCAATTAAATCCATGGTGGCATATCAATGATTAAACCTGACAAAACAATTTTTGCTTATACAATTTTAGAGAAATTGATAACGAGTTGTATTTTATCGTCGGAAATTGAAAATTCCGAAAGGGGAAAAAATTGAACAGAGAGAAAATGATGTTTTGAAAATACCCTATTTATGTTCATTTACTAGCTTCATTTTTGTATTGGTGTCCCTCAAGGACCCTTCACATAATTGAAATAAAACAGTTACCAGTTATCAGCTTATTAAAATGAAAATCAAAATAGTTTTTTAGTAATGCTATTAGTAATAATAAACGAAAAAAAAAATATCTTAGATTTGTCACAATATTACAATTTTTAAGATTTTTTTTCTGTTAACAATAAGAACGTAATTATTCAAAAAAAAAAAACAAATCAACAAAATACAAAGCTGTAATAGCAAACATAAAATAAATAGCAGTAAATAAAACATATTTAAACTTATGAGTGTGGAGCTGTAATTGGAAACGTGAAATAAATTACCATTTTTTCATCATGCCCTTTCCTTTTCCGCACGAAATGGTGCAAAGGGTACTGCATAGGTACAGCAATCGTATTGCATCTTTATCATTTGTGTTACAATACTATAATATGATCAGTCTTACGCTACAGGTACCAGTCCAGGGACTATGAAATATTCTAGTGTAAAAACATTCTTTTACATAAATATTTCATATAAACCATGTCGGGAACTCTTGCATGGTAGACAAACGCGCTGACCATAACAACACGATACTGACAAAAAAAAATGCAGTATGAAAATACCCTCTCCTTCTTCTTCTTCAACCTCGTTCTCTCCACTGCTGGATAAAGGCCTCTTCCAAACATCTCCATCCGTTCATATTGTCAATTTATACATGTCAAAAATATCCTATAACTCACAACAGCAGTTCCAAAATACCTCAAAACTTATGAATGTAGAGCTATAATTGAACACGTAAAATAAACAGTATGTATAAAAATACTATATAAGTTATTAATGTAGAACTGTAATTGGAAACGTTAAATAAACAGCAGTGCAATAATTCATTACGACTTATGTGTATAATAAAGTTTGTAATTGAAAATCTATATATCTATATATATATATATATATATATAAAAGGCAATGTTCGAATGAGTGTCCTCGATAGACTGAATAACTCCAGGACCGATTTACGTGCGGTTTTCAGCAAAATGATGAGCTTCGCCATGGGAATTTTCATGTTTTTTCAAATTTTCAATCTGTTAGTAAGAAAAAAGTTAGGAGCGTAAATGTTTTATTCATTTTTGAATGTTCAACATTAGCTTTTTATGGATTCCAATCAGATTCTTTGAATGCATTTGTCTTTTTCGCATAGCATCGGGGAGGCATCCTTAAGACAGTGACAAGATATTAATGTTCAAATACATATTTATTAAAATTCTCTGTCAACGCAAATCCTCACAATTTATGTGATTCGAAACAAAAAAATAATAATGTATACATACATATCTAATTTTAACTGAATACAATACTTGATAGAGCTGCAATCAAACTTTCGATTGTGTTCATTTAATATATTATATACGAGCATGTACTCAAATTTAGCAATAGCAAAGCATTTCCGGGTTCAGCTCGTGTATGATAATCAGCAGTTTCAAAATACCTGAAAAATAATCCATGGTGATTTGCAATTGCATAGGTACAATAAACATTAGCACAGAAATACCTGCAAACTGATGAATGTAGGGTTGTAATTACAAAAGCACAATGTGCAGCATTACAAAAATACCTTAAATTTCATGAACGTATAGTTGTAATAGCAAACGTAAAATAAACAGTAGTACAAAAATACCTAAAACTTAAAAATGTAGAAGTATAATTAGAAACGTAAAAGGGAGCTGTACAAAAATACTATTGCATTGTACAAATAATAAACGTTGCCAACAGTGTAAACCGAGGAATTCGTTCGGAGTAAGTCAATAGAAGAATGAAACAGTATTGCGGAAAGGTAGGAACCTAGGAACTAAAATCTCGGAGGGCTGTGCACAATGGCGATATAAAGCACGCCGTACAGAGGAGCTTTTATCTGTAGACAACCCCTGGGGATTCTATTCAATTGCGTTTTCGGTTAAGTCGCAGCTTTCTGCCACCGAAGCTCTCAATCAGATGGAATTTTCTCGACTCATTCTATCGGCTACTGACGGTGCTTTTTTAATACTAGAGAGGTCCCGGAAACAATTTGTGGCTTAGAAGTCACCCCTGTGGAAGCTCAGATAAACCGATTGTAAAAGTCAAGCGACGGATTAGGGTGATGCGTTTTGTTATAAAACTGTTCCCACGATACTTGTGAAAAACAAACATGTAAATTTTGGATTCGTATTAAAAACTACAAAACAATGCATGAAATTTGACCAACAAAAATATTGACATACGTAGTGGATCTAAATCCTTTCCTATTCCTGTTCTTCGATTCCTGAATTGTTTATAAATTTACTATAAACAATGTTAATTTTGAATTAATAATAATATATTTTTTGCATATTTTTGCTAAATTTTATTTTGGTTTATATTTTTTCTAAGCTTGGCATAATATGTTTAAGGATTTATGTTGATATTTCAACGAACAAAATAAAAACACATTACAATTGATGTGGTTGCTAGCTATCCCACATCTGCTTAGTATAAGACAGCATTTATCGATATTATTTCTGGCCAATTACCTTTGTTTCCCATCTTTCCTTCAACCCATCCTTTGGTACATACCTAACATCAAGATAGAATATTATTAATATTTAAAGCATTGACTTTGTTGTCCAACATTTTACTAAATGTTATTAAATATTTGTATATAACCAAGGAGATTGAACATTCGGATTTGGAACATTATAAACAAAATTTTGACATTACATAACATTGCGTAAGAGTTCTTGGAATCGTCGCGCGTCGATGTGAAAGTTATTATAGTAAATCGTTTAATATCGTAATTTATTGTGAACTTTATCATCCAGTGCCAAAATATAAAAACATTCTCATTTCATCAAAGGTAGGTCCATCTTCCCTGCTCCTTTTCTTGATTAAAATATTTCTAACCTTTTACAAAACTGAATGAAATTCCCTTTTTCGCTACAGTCTGCTTTTCGTTGACAACACCAGTTCAGAGAAAACGAATAAATAAATTTCTTTTACTACAATACTCCCTCTCACATCTGTTCAATGTACTTTATAGTCCTAACGCTTCTGTATACCTGTGTGAACGCTTATTAGTTCATGGTTTACCTCTTCGTTCTAATTTTCAAAGCACTCTCTTAATACCCATCCACAATTCCTCTTTCTTCTCTAACTCTCCCATCCACCATCAAAAATGTTGCTACAGTATCTCTGTTTCAATCACGTCTGAATAAACATCTCCTTTCTCTTCTTTAATCTCTCCTCTTTTCCTTTTACCTTTTTTTATCTTTTTCCCTGTAGTAATGATTTAAGGTTATTTATAAACAAATACGTTTATTTCTATTTTTAAATATCTTTAGCTTTTTAATCTTTATTTTCTATTGAATATGTTTCGTTACTTAAATTATAAAAATAAAACTATTATTTTATTGGTTGGTTGGAAGAAATTGACATTTGAAAGTAAGCCCGCCAATGTACAAATAACATTATGTACATAAAGTTAAATAAATAAATAAAATAAATAAACCCAATAAATAAATACAATAAATAATTTAACTGCATAATTCTTCATCATTCCCTTTCCTCAACTAATGTTGCTTAGGGCACTGCATCAGTACACCAATTGCAGCGTATCTTGATATTTTTTGTCACAAAAGGGTAAGATGATCAGTATTACGCTTCAGGTACCATTCCAGGGACTATGAAAGATTCTAGTGTAAAAACACCCTTGAAAATGAATATTTCATGTCAACCATATTGGGAATCGAACTCAAGACCTCAAGCATGGTAGGCAAACGTGCTGATCATTATATCACGAGGCCGATGCTGCACATTTCGTTTGGTTAAAATCACACAATTAAATTTAATATGCCGAACGGTTTCAGAATACGATTGTTCTTTATAAATTAATTTACATTTGGTATTTAAGTTTTGTTTTAATATTATAATAACTAGATGTAATAAATTGTACAAATATTACATCTAAATAAATAAAAAAAACTTATCATTGCTGTGGAGAGAGAAGTCGTTTGTAAAACCCGAAATGTGTGACACTAATTGCTATTTATTTTCGCGTTTGTTACTGTCGGTGAGAATAACAGTTAACAAAGACAACGTTTTATTGGACAAATTTTTCTGTTGGTACCTATTAAATAAACAAAGATATATTTAATACTAGCGGACCCGCCAGACGTTGTCCTGCCCAAGCGTTGCGCGTTGGCTTGCCTGCTATTAGCTTGGAAAAATATTTTAAATTGATTAGTAGGTACCTAGGTACTTGTTTGTGATTAAATTCCAAAACTAAAAATTGTTAATATTGAATTTAAGCAGGTACTTGTTTATAGTTGAATTAAAAAACACAAAATATTTTTTTTTTCAAATATGGCATTCTTTTTGCAAACGTCAAACTCCGGTCTTCTCACCAACTGAGGGGTGTGGCTTGGTGGGATTTTAGTTTTAGTAAAAATATAACAAGTGATTTTTTTTTTTAAATTGTAAGAATGTTTAATTATGCTATTAAATAAAAAAAAATTAAAAAAAAAAACTGAGGGGTGTACTTATCTGGTTATACGATTTTTAAAATGTATTAATTTAATATTATTTTAGTGTTACCAAAAAACCAGTAAAAAAAATAAATGGGTAGAAATTTTAACAAATTTAAGGAAATAATCTGATTGAGATCTACAAAAAACAAATCCTGTTTGGAAACATTCAAAAACCAACATTTTTAAACACAAAAAACAACATATTCCCATTTTTTTGTAAATGCATTCTCCTCGAATGTAACCCTAGTAGATCTATGAATAACATATTTATGCTCCTTACTTCTCTTTTACATATTAGATTAAAGATTTTAATATCTACAAACACGCACAGCGCAAAGATCTACATTTCTCTGAACACCTACGTAAATCGGTTAAGCCGTTTAGGAGGAGTTCGGTGACATCACACGTGCAAAGGAATTATATATATAAAGTTTATAAAAACAAATTACACATGACTGTTTCTCATTAATTTATGCTGTGTTTTATTTGATTTGTTTATGTGTTGTAGTATAAACACTAAATCATAATTGTTAATTACCTTATCTCCCTTAGTTCTAGAACTGCCACTTTTTCCATTCTTGAGTGCGTTTTTATATATTTATTTTGTTAATGTAAGAAGTAAGAAAGGGTTTTTGGCTGATATATTGTTGTGTCATATTTAGTTATTAAGGTGTTGAACCTGCTTTGTTTCTTTGTGGTTCATGTGGTTTATAAAAAAAAGGTTAATATTATTAAAATCCCTAATTGAGTTGTCGTTACTCCTAGGAATGTAAATCACATGTATTATACTTTGTAGTATATGATTTATAAATGAAAAGTAAAAAAAAAGTATACATGTATACGTAATTTGTCAACCTCGTGATGTAATGGTCAGCGCGTTTGCCTACCATGCAAGAGGTCTCGGGTTCGATTTCCGACATGGTTGATATGAAATTTTTATTTATAAAGGTGTTTTCTTACTACAATATTTCATAGTCCCTGGACTGGTACCTGAAGCGTAAGACTGATCATCTTACCTTCATGTAACAAAAATAATTAAGATACGCTGCGATTGGGGTAATAATGGAGTGGCCTATGCACTATTCTGTGCGGAAAGGGAATGATGATGATGAGACATTTTTTTTTTTAATATTTAAAATATTTGAAAGCTTTTTATTTCCTCGAGTAACGCATTGTACACTTTCAACTCATATTGCATTTTTAACGACAAAATTTAACAAATCAAATCAAATGAACAATGCCCAAACTAATTAAAACCAAAACCAGCACACATTCGTTATTTGGCAATGTAAACAAATTTATTTAAATTAGGGAAGAAAACATGTTGAAATATTATTGTATTACATCATCTGAAAAACTAATTTTAACTTTTAATATCAAAACATTTAATATCAAAATTATCGAGAACATATTTTTTCAAAATGATACGAAATATAGCAATTGTTTTTGTTCTTTTTTTTTTCAGGTAGAGTTTTGAGACTGTTTTCCTTCTCATTGGTAATCTTATATTTTTTTATCTCTAGTTTGAATACATGGCATTGTATTTGTTTTAATTATTATTCGCATTGCCCTATTTTGGAGAATTACATTGTTTTTTATTTCCCATTTGTTACATAAAAAAGTATGGTCGAACAGTAAATTATATGGGTGTATTATTGTTTCTTGGATAAGAATACTAGTGTTAATAATATATCACATTTCTTCATGAATTTTCTTCCGATTTTTTGCTGCATATTAGGAATGTGCCTTAAAATTTGGTTTCCTATCTAAAAGTATGCTCCGAGGTTTTATCTACGGAATTTATGGCTTTATTATCAGTATTAATATTGTATCCTTGGGGTATACTTTTTCTCTCTATATAATATAATTTTAGTTTACAAACTTTTCACCACTATCAAATATTTTTAAAATCATAATTGATGTTATTTATTACTGTATCATAATTATTTCCTGATACATAAATATGTTAATAATGGATACAGTAGAGTATTTAAATAAATATGTTGGCATATTCAATAATCAAATCTAAGATGCAAATGAGCTAATCGCACCACTACATATATTTATTTTATTAATTATTTATGATTATTGTTGTACACTGTAACGACTATATTTCATCCTGCCCCATTTAAGTAGCGCGTGATTAAGCACGAGTCTAAATTATATTTTGCTACGTTAAGATTCTAGCATGGCAATCGCCCGTAAGAAGCGGAGGAAACGTGCAACGTGACAAAATCAAGGATGTAGTCTTTTTATTATCGAGGAAGCATGGCCTTACGGCATGCTTCCTAAACACCCTATTTTATATTTTATATATTCATAACATATGGTATTATACCAACTTTATAGTGGATTATCATTACATCTGTCTAAATCCTGACAATTTAGGTCAATTTCTACCTACAAAATCTAAATGATTAAATCCGAGTTTGATTCGACAACAATAAAATTGGTCGAAGTATTATTTAGAGGAATGACGCGTACAGGGATGGCTTACGCCAACATATTGGCCGGACGTACCTTTAAAAACTGGAACCTTCCATATAATACTCTGGCTATTTTACACGAAAAATATTTTGAATGTCTACAAAGAAGATTAAAAAATAATTTATCCTTGATGATTGGTGTCAAGTATCAAATATTTCATTTTTATTATTATTTTAATTTGATTTTCTAAATCATTTGACAAATCGGTCTTGTAGATTGTATATTTAGCTAGGTAAACGCATAAAACTGTGAAATATTTTTGCTTGTAAAAATAAAATTGTAATTTCGAGAGTTGCCTTTGTTATTTTGCAATTACCTGGTCTACGTGTTTTAATTAGCAATACACAGTGATTATTGAGGCTTCGAAACTATTGAAATTTTGAATCCTTTTTTATCTTGAACCTCCACACATCTGGCGGGAAGGTCGGACATAATCATTGTCCTCATTTTGGAGAGATTCTCATCTTTACTGGTTGAGCCACACTGGTGAATGGCGTATATTTTGTGAGGAGTTTGATCAGCATTTATTTGTTCGGCTTACTTTTTGCATTGTCTTACAACAATGCACAGATCGTAGCTGTCAACCAATAAAGGCACATTTTTTTTCTAAATATTTTTTTTTTTTGTAAATCTTTGAAATATGTTGATACATTGAGTGTTGACATTCTTTTATTTTAAAAGAAAATCTGGACATTTTTTTGCACTCCTCACAGAAGGCCGTTACAGCACACAGTGCTATATTGGTAAAATACAGTGATATTTTAACAAAAAAAAAAACATAAAAATAACACAACACAATACATTTCTGAACATGATAACAAAATGTGACGAGAATATGTATGAGACGTGACTCTATTTGTGTTGGTATCTCCATATTTGTGTATTTTGTTCTTTATGCATTTATTCTACATCAATTAACATTTAAGTATTATCCTCATTCCCCTGACAGTTCTGACTTAATGAATACATGATTGATATATTTCTGATAGTACTCTTAACTCGGCTTTATTGATCTTATGAGTACTATCCGAGGTCGGTATTATATAATATCTATATTAATATCACTATAATTTTCTCTAACAAGACGTTGTAAGCCATCAACCTATTGTCTCAAGTCTCCATAATACACATCCATAGAATTTGAAAACAATATGAAGCCGAATGATATGCTTGTTCCCAGTGAGAAATGGATTTTGCCGACATGTTATGTATTATATTTGCTCGCGAATAATTCACACGTTACGCTTATTTATTTGTTTTTTATAGAGACAATTTAACGATCGTTGAATATTGTTTTTAATGTTTGTTTAATCTAATATCCGACCGTTATATTTCTTTAATGAATCTTTAATTTTCTTTCCATCAGCCTGAAAAATACTATTTTTAGTACAATATAAATACTGTTTTCATCAACATCCCTCTTTTTGCACCCAGTGGTGCATAGAGCACCTCATTGGAAAACCAAATGCAGCATATTTAAATAATCTGTTACATAAATGTTGGCCTCATGGTGTAGTGGTCAGCGCGCTTGCCTACCATGTAAGAGGTCTCGGGTTCGATTCCCGACATGGTTAAAATAAAATGTTAATTTAAAAAGGTGCTTTTACACTAGAGTATTTCATAGTCCCTGGGCTGGTACCTGAAGCGTAAGACTGATCATCTTACCTTCATGTAACAAAAAATATCAAGATGCACTGCGATGAATGTACCAATACAGTGCCCTATGCACTATTAGATGCGAAAAAAGAACGATGATGATGATATTACATAAAGGTAAGATAGTTAGTTTTAGGCTTAGGTATCAGAAACAATCAAATATTGCAGCATAAACAAACTTTAAAATCCATTTGCGTCCCATCATCAGGAACCGAACCCAGGATCTCACGAATTTTAGGCGAATACCCCAATCACTAAACATCTTGGATATTTCTCCAGTCGATTTTCTTATTTATATTTTTACCTGACAGTAGCTATCGAGTCAAAAGCACTCGTCCAGCGGCCAGGTTCTATTAAACACGCCAAATTGTGTACCTACTTATCCGCCTGGACACAGAGTTTTTTATTTTCAATACAATAAAAATAAAGAAATGAACAGACTTACGGTCCTTAAAACGGTTTTCGGGTATGTGAATGGAGTGCTCTTCGATTTTTTATTAGCCCTGGACGTAACATATCATCAAAATACACTGCATTTTGAGTACTAATGAAGTGCCCTGTGCACCTTATGGCTTGGAAAGGTGTATTATATTTATTATAAGTATGCATCATAACTTGTGGAAATACAACGGAATAAAAGTTAAACATTGCGCAGTCGAGTTAAACACGAAAGTACGCTTGAAAAACTTTTATTTGGAAATTTTATGTCATCGTATATTTGATGAAACTGAAAGTTATAAGCATACATCACTACTTGTTGAAATGCAACGAAATAAAAGTTAAACATGAAAGCGCGTTTGAAGCAGTTTTATTTAGAAATTTTGTGTCATTATATTTGTTGAAACTGAATGTTATATGCATACATTATAACTTGTTGAAATACAACGAAATAAAAGTTAAACATGAAAGCGCGTTTGAAGCAGTTTTATTTAGAAATTTTGTGTCATTATATTTGATGAAACTGAATGTTATATGCACACATTATAACTTGTTGAAATACAACGAAATAAAAGTAAAACATGAAAGCACGTTTGAAGCAGTTTTATTTAGAAATTTTGTGTCATTATATTTGATGAAACTGAATGTTATGTGCATACATTATAACTTGTTGAAATACAACGAAATAAAAGTAAAACATGAAAGCACGTTTGAAGCAGTTTTATTTAGAAATTTTGTGTCATTATATTTGATGAAACTGAATGTTATGTGCATACATTATAACTTGTTGAAATACAACGAAATAAAAGTAAAACATGAAAGCACGTTTGAAGCAGTTTTATTTAGAAATTTTGTGTCATTATATTTGATGAAACTGAATGTTATGTGCATACATTATAACTTGTTGAAATACAACGAAATAAAAGTAAAACATGAAAGCACGTTTGAAGCAGTTTTATTTAAAAAAATTATGCTATCGTTTATTTCGTCATGACCGTAGAACAACGGCGCGTGTTACTTTCTTACTTAACATGATATTTTCTTTTGAAACTTGATGTTTAAATTTAGTATTTAGATTAGTTTTTGCATTTTTATTAAAACCTGGAATATAAAACCCTTATATAACCCTTTCAAGATCAAATATAAAAGAAAGTCATTGTCACACTATTTGCAAATTCGTCATTGTTCTACGATCACGATGATTTGAGATGAAACTGGATGATATTGATTATTCGTGTACATTATAATTTGTCAAAATACAATATAATAAAAGTTAAACATTTCGCAGTCGAGTTAAACATGAATGCACGTTTGAAGCAGTTTTATTTATAAATTTTATGCCATAGTTTATTTGAGATGAAACTCTAGGATTATTGATTGTATGAACATACATTATAACTTGATCAAATACAATATAATAAATATTAAACATTACGCTGTTAGTTAAACGTGAAGGCAAGTTTGATACAGTTTCGTATCATCGTTTATTTGAGATGAAAGGTCTTCGGATTTCTGGTGAACAAATTTAGTGATAGAATCTCCGAGATGAAGAGGGTAGGAAATATAAAAAAAATATCACCGCAGGTCTACTGGGGTTTGAAGGAAATGAAACAAACTTAACTGCCACATTTCTCGCGGGAACAAAACTTAAACCAGAAGATATAATAAAAAATATGGTGTATCCAGAACCAATTCTGCTGTCTATCATACTTAGTATTAAAACGCTTTTTTTATTAAGAAAATAATTAATTGTACATTGGTATGACGATTTACCATAAACATAATATATTTAACGTTAAGATGTGTTAAACAATTTATAAATATTATTTAAATATACATATTTGTAAACACTGGAACCTCTTTCTACACGGGAGATACGTTCCACACATACTGTGTAAAAAAATACGTTAAAAAACAGTTTGAAGACGAGCGTGGGCCTTGGAGTTTTATCCACGATTATTTCTTCATTTCTAACTTCACAACGGCAAAAAGTGGACTCCCGTGTTTTATACTCTAAGGCCTAAGGTACATATTTTATACCTACGCAATAGTCTACGAAAATAGTTTCCAAGACTGTGGGTATTGATATCGATTTCCTTAATACTAAAAAAAAATTGCCGTTAAATGATTTAAATAGTTTTTAAGTGATGAACCGGGATTTTAAATAAATTTAACTCTACCGCTTTCATTGCCCCTTTCAAAGTAAATTTGACAAATTATATGGATATACATGTAGTTGGATAATTTATACAGCGCCTTTTTTTGTGAAAATCACTTCAAGATTGTTGTACAATAAATAAATATTCCAGCACGTTTTGCAGCTACTACGCGCATGGGCGGTAAGAAATCTAGCCCCCATTTACACATTTTTAAAATTGGCAATGGAGTTTAGTGTATTTATTTATTTTCAGTTAAAAAGGCTTATGTCGAATATTATCATTCTTTCTGATGACTATATTTCATCTACACTAATGGTAGCAAAACTGTGTATCTTTATCCGCCTGGATACGAATTAAAAAAATCTTCAACTTACAGAAGTCTTATTTTGGAGATACTAGATATTGCTTTAAACAATAAGCCAGCCACTGCAGACAAAGTTGAATAATTGGTAGGCACTTTTTAATTATTTAAATATCCTTGCTGTACCTACCTACGTGTATTTTTGCGGATTTCCTGTTGCGCTTTGTTCATTATTGTAATACTTATTGTGTGTTTCTAAGATAACAAGCTTGGGTACAAACCTTGAACCCAGTTATCATATTTTCTTACCACTTTACCATTTTGTTGTTATTTGTACCATTGTTCTTCGCGGCTGTGAATTTCTGTCAACTACTGATGTTTCATCCTTGGGATGGTAACAAAGTAATCATGTATACCACATATGGGCAACCCTTGGCCTGCGGACGCAACGTTTTGATCCGGTTTTTTTTAAACCGATATTCGTTTGTAAACTTATAACATCGAGCGTGCGTGTTTTTTCCTTTTCCTTTTCCCTTTCCTTTTTCTTTTCTATATAACATGTAACTTATAAAAACACATGTAACTTGTATGAAAATTTAAAAAGAAAATATTAAAGGATAAACGTCATGACATTTAATGGTTATTCTAAGATAGTTCCAAAAATGTACGACAGATAATATACAATTAAATCAGTATTTAATTTTAAACATCTACCTTGCACAAGTAGCCAATAGTAACCTCTTTACCTATGTGTAGTACACTAATATTTCGGCCCGCAATTTTGAAGAAAATTGGCAATCTGGCCTAGAATAAAAAAAGTTTGCCCATTCCTGGTGTATACAGCAACAACTATTTGATTCAGCGTATTTTGTACTCTTTTTACATTTTTTTTGGTAAATATACTCAATGTGTTTTCACATATATTTAACAATACATATAAATGGTAAAAACCTGCAGGTATATCCCTATTAAATGATTTAAAATTTCGAAGCAACATTCATATTTCTAGTTATTTTTTATATCTCTTTACTATCATCATCGTTTTCATATTCCTGTATGCAACCGACGCCGACGGTGGATAGGGTACTGCATCGATCATGTGTTACGTTAAGGTGCCAGTCCAGGAATAAATAAACAATGTCGTTGTCGGGAATAAAACCCCGGACCTCAAGTTTTAAATCGGGTTGTGGTCCCCTGGCTAAATTGCGGATTCACAGATCTGCGGTCCGAGATTTGAAGTCCCGCTCTATCACAACTTGATTGAGTTGAAAAAATCAAAATATTTTGGTAAATTATAAAAACGCAAACATTTCTTTATCTAAAAAATTAGAAGCGAGGTAATTGAACGCGCCAACCACTACACTACGAGAAAAACATATTATTTATTAACTACATTCGATTTTATTTTTCAGGATTTTTCCTGAAGACTGGCGATCTAAAAAATACACTGAATTCTTTAAATTCAAGTTGAATTGTATCTATGTAGCTTAATATAATTCGCCAAATATTTCATTGTGTTCCTGTTTTTGTTTCAGGTAAGTTGATGAAGATTTTTTTACGTGACAAATGGCCGATTTTTATAAAGGTATGAAACCGTTTCTTTTTCTTTTAATGACCAATTTGACCGTCGTATATCTTCATAACGAACCTTATTTATATGTTTGTTAATGTAATTCCTTGTATTATTTGTATTCAGCCAAAAAATAAATTAACACATTTATTTGGAATACGCCTCTCAGATATGGAATCCCCAGTATGCCATATATATAAGTAGAATAGAAAATATTCAAAACAAATTTATAAAGTACCTTAAATACAAAACCGGTATTTCTTATGTATCTACTCTCACTGCCTCCACCTTCCATGGAATCATTTCTCTACAATACCGCAGAGTGTGTGCGGACCAACTACTGCTTTACAAAATTGTGACAGGAATGGTTGACTGTACAGAGCTGCTTGGTTTAATAACAATACATGTGCCAGCCAGGATTTGTAGACGGTACCACCTGTTTCATGTACCAATAAGTAAAACATCGTATGTTAAAAATGCTTTTTTTCGTAGGACTTTTTCAATGTACAATACAAAATTTAAAAATATAGATTATACAAACATCACTCTGTCAGATTTAAAATTTACACTAAAAATGTATTATGTAACTTAGTAGACATTATAATAATAATAAATGTGTACATCTCCCCCCCCCCTCCTTATCCTCTCTTCAAGCATTTTTGTCCTTATCCCGCCCAATTTACAGTAACTTAATGTTCTTAAAATTAATATTTAAAAAATCTTTGATTATTGAGTACTTGAAAATAACATTTTTATATGTATAAATTGTATGTATTTATTTGATATGTAATATATATATTCTTTACTAACTTTGTATACTATGTGGAAATCTGTTATTAGTTCTGAGTTTATACACTATATCTGTTTGTTTACTAAAAATATGTATGTAGAACTGTTGATTTCCCTAATAAAATAAAAATAAAATAAAATAAGTTAATGTATACTATAAACAATGGACTGAAAATGTACCAACTGGATATTAGTGTAAAAATTAACCTATATACTTATTTACTTTATTTTAAACTTTAAAAAGAGTAGGTGCCATATAAATAAGGCACTCTAAATAAAAATTAGTTTAAAAAAACAACTTAAAAAGCGTCTCATTATGGAGTAGAAAATTTATTTCATTTACTTATTTTTGACAATTTAATTTAGAGTGTCCTTTTACTACACCATTTCCAATTACTATAGCACTCACCCTACAAACACATCGCACCACTCCGGCTAGAGTGCCACAATTCTAAATGCGTCAACTGAGAAAATATTTTGGCGATCGCAAGTTTTGATCACAGTCTGTAATATATATTCAAAAACAACAATCATATATTGAAAAAATACTTTTAATTGTTTTTGACACATAATCTTTGACACTTAATAACTATATTAGGAGTATTGAGAAAATTTTATTAGAAAAAGTTATTGTGTATGCCGATAACATTGGACTATGCATTGAAAATCGAACTGGCGTATAAACAAACAATGACATAAACGACGACCTTACTATGTTGACTAAATGGACAAACAAAAACTTACTTACACAAAATAAAAATAATAATATATTATCGACTTTTAATCGAGAAAAAAAGTGACATAAAATAGATGATTACATAAATAATGAACGATTTACTGAAATTGAACATGCTTAATACTTATAACTAACAATAGACATACAATTAACATGGACAATTCATATCAACAAATTAATTAGTAAAGTGGCGACATTATCGAGTCTTTCCAAAAACGGAAAAAAAATGTAAGCTTATGTAAAAAACTTAAATATGTTACATGCAACTACCATGGATAACAGGAAATCAAAATGACATAAACAGACAACAAAGACCGCAAAATAAAATATTAAAGTAAGTATAATATGATCTCCCTTATCTAACAGCAACTAAAGAACTACTTAAACAAACTAAACAATTAAATGTTACTGAACTCTTTCAACTAGAATCCTTCAAATTTATTCATAAATTAGCCATTGATGTACTTGTAGACGAAGAACTAAAATTGAAAAAAATGTAATAAAGATGGACGCAAAACGATAATATTAGAACAATATCATATACAACTTTCTAATACGAGACAAGGACAGTCGAAACTAATAAACCAGGGACTAAAACTATACGGTATACTACCAAACTAAACAATTAAATGTAATTGAACTCTTTAAACTAGAATCCTTAAAATTTATTCATAAATTAGCCACTGATGTAATTGTAGACAAAGAATTAAAACTTGAAAAAAACTGTAGTAAACATGAACACAATACGAGAATATCAAAATATAAGAAAAGGACAATCAAGACTGATAAACCATGTACTGAAATTATACAATAAACTACCAGACAAAACTAAATAAAAGACTCAGACAACCTTTATAAAAGATGTTAAAAATATTATAATGAACAGTAGAATATGAATTTTAAAAATAAAAAAAAGTATTTTGTTAAATGTATGTAATCCGTGAGGGTTTATAAAAAAAAATGTTGCAGTGCCATTATGTACTCACGTGCGGTTTTAATGAACTTTTCAGGAATGAAAGTTTGGCACAGTGTACTTCATTCCAAATTTTATTAAATGTCACCCTTAACTCAATACCCAGTTTTTTTTACTTATGCCACTCTTGACGAGGGGTTCGATATATGCGCTTAGAGATATTGCTAAAAACAATATCTTCAAGCCAGGTAGAAAATTTGATAAAATTGTATAATTTTATTACTTTACAAATATTTTCTGATTCCGGCTGTTTTAGTGGGCAGATGCGTAAATAAAAACACTTTTGACATTCATATTACATGATGAATGGATAGAATGTGGGATCTGGTTAGAAGTTTGCGAGGGTACAAAAAGAGGATCTAGAAAATAAAATGTAACAGGTTTTCTAATCAAACAATATGTAAATAAATATTTAATTGATGTTATACTAATTAATTAGGTAATAACTCATATTTTTACATACGCAAGTTATAAATTAAAATGCTTTGTACACTTCATAATATCAATAAGGCATCATTAGACAAGTGGATTTATTCTAAAGATTTATCTCCACTCGATTTTCTTTTTCAATATTACTTGTTGAAATACTATTATTACCTAAGTGTAGCTATCGAGTTTGAACCAGTCTTTTAAGGTTAAAGTTCTGATTTAACCTTAAATAAGACACTTAGAACAATGTGGTATGCAAATATACAACCAGAATTGAGGAGTTTACTGTCTAATATTTAATACTAATAATTCTTATGCCGCAAGATTGTCGTAATAATGTACACTGGTAAATCAGTCTTCTATTTTGTTATTCCAAATGCAATAAGCTTAAAAATCTTTAAAAAATAACACGTTTTAGTAGGTTCCCAATACGTAAATCAACATAAAATCTGTGTCATAAAGGGCTCAATAAACAATACAATTTAGTACTCTTATACTCGTAGTATACAAATAATTTTTATTATTCTTACAGAATTTGAGGAATGAACCGGATATCTAAAAAGTTTATATAAAATTTATTTATTCAAATGTTCCTAATTAAATTTTTCAAAAACGTGTTCTCGTATTCTGATACCCAAGTTCAGATCACGCCACATTATTATGCACAGAGCGTAGAAGTTGTGGTATGCTGTCGACTGTACGGGGTGATATGTGAATGTGTTATGTAGGTATTATCAGCTGTCATTTCTGGTCTCCTGATACCAACGGTTGAGGTTTTGTTTGCCGCAGTTGATTGAAATTTCAAATGATCATACCCTTAAAAAACGATAGTATTATTATATTTATATTGAATTTTTAATTTATTTTCAATTTATTAAATTTTTAATTTATTACCAAAAGAACTTAAATTTAACTCACATTGTAACAAGAGCAAAATAAGAGAGTTGCTACTCGATCAAGAGTTTATGTATGAATAGTAGCTTAGGTGTAAATATTTTAATTTTTCATATATATTCTTGTTTTAAAAAAATACATTTATACATTATTATTTGTATAAACATGTTTATTTTGATCTTTCCGGCTGTTTATTTTTATCTTTTATTCATTGTTTTTATAAATGCAAATAATTTTATTAAGTTATAATAAATATAATCTTTACCAACAAGCTACAAAAAGTGGCTTGGTGGAATTTTAGTTTTAGTAAAAATATAATAAGGGATTTTTTTTTTTAAATTGTAAAAATGTATGATTATACTATTAAAATAAAATAAATAAAATATTTTATTTTTAAGTAAATGTTCTTCTTCTTCTTCTTCATTCCCTTTCCACACCTAATGGTGCGTAAGGCACTGTATTGGTACACCAATCGGAGCGTATAGAATAGCGTTTTTAAGTTCTTATAACTTATCATTGTAAATATCCGTTATTTAAGTTTGTTAGTGAAAATTCTTGATGGAAGTTCTTTTTTTAATTTTTTTTTATATATTTGGACCCCTGTATTTAGTAGCCTTACGTGTCATGTACAAGGCTAAGATACTCGGAAAAAAACGTTTTTGTTTGTCTTGGAAATGGGATGTTCGATCACTGATTTTGGTTTATTACCTTTATGAGTCCAATCACCATTGTTGCAAAGTTCAAGAACAATGGCGCGTGATAACTACTTTTAACTACAGTGTGGTTATCTGTTAAGGATATTCCATCTTTCCTGCATTCTGCTTCAACATTATGGCGTTGCAAACTGACATTTCTCCACTTAGTTTCCTTACTCAGAATTTCTACCTGAGAGTAGCTATCGAATCGTAAACATTCTTCCAAGGTTCTGATCCTATTCCAAACTCAGAATGGTATTCCTTATGCGCCTGGACCCAGACAAACGACTCAATTCAGTGCTCCTCCATAGTAGCGAAGCGTTTGCAGCGCGGCGCGGGCACGGTGCATTCAAACATATGGTAAACAAGTGTAGTGTCCATAGTGAGCGCGGTGACCCGGCAAGCCGCCGCGTACCGCGCCTGCTCCGCGCCACGAACGCCACGCCACTATGGCCAAGCACTATTATGTATTTGATTAAATATTAAGTTCTTACCCATACCTCTACTTTTGGTTTAATTACTTTTAATAGAGAGTAATTATTATCCTGAAAAAATATGACCGATTGACATGAATGTATGAATATCAAGAGTATCTATGGCAAAAATTAATACAAAACGTAAAATAAACTTTTTTCATTATTTTAATAAAATCTCTAGGCACGAATAAACCGAAATGACACGCGTCTGTGTTTATTTAAACCCTAATGTACCTACGGCCAATCATGGATATCAAAATAATTTTGCTGACACACGCTTAAAAAAAATGACTACTCTGACGTTTATTTTTCTATCAAATGCAAATGTCAGCTTCATACTTCTGTTGAAACGCTAACGTTGCGAATTTTAAATGCGTTGAGATTTAACATCAAATGATATACAGTGTATGACGCAAAATCAAATATTTGACATATTAATCCGTTGAACGAATTACTGCGATTGTCCACGGTCTGATTGGAATTTCTATGACGCTAAATTTTACCCGATAACGAAAATAGCTCACGACAGATAAAAGCTACCCACGATACATATTCCTAGCAAGAAGTATCCAATAATTGCATATTTAATTATCAGAAATTAAATAACTAAAATTGACGTATCTGGTGTTTTTAAGCGTATACAACTTTAAATTAGAAGGGACGTGGATTACGGATCGAGAGGTCCTAGATTCGATCTCCGCTCTACCACAACCTGTTTATCATTTTCTAACACGGTTATTTACGACTGAATTAAAAGGGAATCAACATTTTTGGGTAAATCGTAAGAACAAAAAAAAGTTGACATTAAAGAAGCAAATTTTGTTAAAATCGGTTAGTTTTTAATGTGTTAACAATTATTGAAATACGTTAAAAAAATGATTTGCGACAAATTTTTACCGCGACTAGCAGTTGTGTACCACATTCTACCGGTCCAATTTTTCTGTCAATCCAACTTTATTTCCCAAGTGGTGCATGTTATATTGACTTCAAATGTTCTATGAGTTGTTAGTTTGTTTACAATGGGCGTAACAAATCCTCATATAAAATAATTTAGCATAATAATACAACACCCTTGAAAACATAATGTACGTTTCTTTACTAATTTGTTTATGTTTGTTAAATATTTAAAATATGTTATCCTGTTTGTGGGAGATTTGGTAAGTAGTAATTGCGGAGTGGTCCATTGTCATTCGAGAGAATTACTATTGGGATAATAGATACATGTTTTTTATAATATTGTGTGCTATGTAAATAAAAAGCGCAGATTATGTGCACCAAATCCTGTCCTGACCCTAATCAGCCTATCTTCAATAATGGACAGAGGATTGAGAAAGCTGACAGCTTTAAATACTTGGGAGTTCACATAACTGAGGATGGAAGCATGAACAAAGAGCTCGCAACCTTGTTGCTGGAGCAACTTTTAACATGATGCGTGTTGTCTGGAACTCTAGTCTATACTCGGTCAAAAGGAAACGCCGATTATTCAACTCTTGTATAATGCCAGTACTCCTATATGGGTGCGAATCTTAGCACCTTACCAAAGCTCAAAACACAAATTTTCTGAGTTTTGAGAAGTGCTTGAAAATAATATTAGGTATAAGGTGGTTCGATTTTATAACTAACATTGAAGTCCGAGAACGGACGCAGAAGCCTCCAATAACGAGCGTATTGAGGATGCGGTGGTGGATCTGGCTTGGACACGTGCTACCCATGCCTCAGGAGAACCTTGAGAAGTTGCCTCTTCTTTAAGCCTGCGGGCCGTCCTCGAAGGCCGTGAATGACGATCTTTTGACTTTATACGGCGGAATTAAGGGGCGCTGGATTGACGTGGGAAGAGGCGAAAATGCTGGCTGGCGATAGAGTCTCTTGGAAGCAACTGGTGATGTCCACATGCTCCACTTAGGAGCGGATGAGGAAAAGAAGAAGAAGATGTAAATGTTATATTTTTCAATGCAAAAAAAAATACATATAATTAATAGCATCAAGTCATACGTTTGTGTGTGAAATAGAACTCGAGTTATGTACGAATGTTTTTAACTAGATGATAGTAAAAATCCTGAAAAAATACATCAACTGAAGACAGTCAGTCAAGTCCGTCTCGTAGTGTAGTTCGGTTATCATTCTTGAGATTCCGGGTTCAATTTCTGGCAAGGTCGACATAAAATATTGGTTTTAAATGTGGTCACAAGTAAAAAAAATGTTTTTACCATCTCTGTACTGGAACCTGAATCGTAAGACGTAACTTTGCCTTTGCCTTTTGTGGTGCAAAGAAAATGAAAAAATATCAATGTGACCTAGCAAAATTCTGAACTGACAATATACCGTGGTGTCTCGGATCTAAAATCGGGTTCCGTTGGCGAACGCGAATACATTTTATCTTTTTTTAAAATGAAAATGAATGTATCGACGACGGAAAATCTAAAATTACTAAGCGACGCTTAATCAACTTTACAGAAAAACCAATAATTTTTTTTTTTAATATAAAAAAATGACATTTCTACCTATTTTATTGGCGTGATTCCTACATAATTGAAATAGAAATGTAAAATATAAGAATAGTTTCATTGAAAAAAAAACATAATTGTTCCTTCTGTAAAGTTGGTTACGAGTTACGATGCGTCGCAAAGCAATTTTTGCCAATCCACCGTTGATATTATTTTGGGTTTTCATAAAAATCTATCTTAGTTATTAAAAATATATTTTCTGTATCAATATTAAAATCTTTTTTTTAATTTTTATTATTTCAAAAGCAATTTTAGCTACATAATTAAACAAAAGATACAAAAATAACTCCATTTGCCTTTTAAAAATACCTACTTCAAAATCATTTTTTTTTGTCCTTTCCAAAAGTATTTGATTCGTACTCCTGTCACTATTTCCGGAATCAATCAAATTCCCACCAAAGCGTGGAACACATTTCGTTTTTTTCCCTCATCACGTGACTTGTGTTAACCCTTTGAAACCCGAGCGCGTAAAAAGCGATTCAATCAAAAAGTGGGCCGCACATACGAAGCGATTTTTCTTCAGCTATCCTGTCACGTAAAGAACGTGTTGATTTTTTGTAACTGATTTGTTCATTTGGCAAACGGCTTAAGTCACAGTATTTTCTGTGAAGTACTAAAAGGTAATAATTGCAAGTATTACCTTTTAGTACTTCAACGAGTATTTTAATCAATCTCACACTATGTAAGAATAATTTTAAGTGTTTTTAAAAAAATAATGTTTCCAATCAATGCAACGGTGTAACGGTGTTATTTTAAATATTTTTTTCGCATGTAGACGACATTTCTATATTATTTTCCTTTCTTAGAAATTCAAATAAAAAGCAACATCAATGTTTTACGTGGTATAAACTTACTACGAACGAACCTAATTGTGTATGTAGTAGATAAAGTAATTGTTATTTTTGTTAATAAACCATGATTATTTATTAATATTCTTACACTCGGTAAAATTTAGAGCTTTAAATTGTACGACGAAGTTTCTTGAAAAAGTATGAAAAAATCATGAAAACGCATTACTTTGCGTGGCATCACTAGTTTTTCCGAATCAACCAAAAGAAAATTGCCATAGATTTTCAGTGGGTTTAATGCTTAGAAACAATTTATATACTGTGTTTTTACTTCTGATTACTTACAGTTTTTAATGATTTGCATAAAATTGATACATACAAAAAGCGTCATATCTGAAAATACGACTTTTGTAAATAGCGGCCCACTTTTGGTCTATACTTATGACGGCAATATAGAAATCTACCGATGATCATGAAAACAGTTAGTGAAATTGTCATTTAGATATAATTTCCTCAAATTTTACTAAAAAAATGGTTTATGTAGCCCTAAACTGGAACTAACACTGGGTATGAAAAAAAACACGATTTTTTATTTATTGAATATTTCAACAGGGTAATACATGTAAAAAAACATAACAAATAAAATATACAGATCATAAAACCAATGACAGATATCCACAGAAATACATGAAATACTCGTACAATATATGTTAGTGTGTTAGGGTGAGTGTAAGAGTGTGAGAGGGTGGGTGAGTGGGTGTTGTTATGAAATGAGAGTAAACATGTGTGTAAATGTGCACAAGTATTAAAAATATATGAAATATAAAGAATTATATAAAAATAAGATTTAATTATAAAAACTACTAAATTAATGAGAAAAATGTGTGTTTTTAAACGCGCATTTTATACGTTAATTTGTTACAATCAAACGAATCAATAAGGGGAAAGTTTAAATTACACTCACGAGCTTAACGCATAAGTGGAGAGTTCTGGGCATAGTTCGTACGAACTGCTGGCACATGAAATAGAGAGCCCGACGTGTGACGGATGCGGTAGCCCGGGACATTTAATGATAACTCCGACGTAAAAGCTGAGCTATCAAGGCGTCCACTAAGTATGTCATGGAGGACCCCATGTCTAATAGTAGACGGCGATTTTGGGTGATTTTATTTAATACGCGTATTTTATAACTACCTAATAAAAAAAAGTATTATAAATTTTTTTTTGCTTGAATATTGTGTTAAAATGAAAGACTGCTTTTAGAATAAAATTGAATGTTTTAAATATATTCGTTAAAATTTCTTTTTCAAAAATGACTTGCTCTGTTTCGCTAACAAGGCGTAATTTCTATTCATTCATTACTGTAAAACTATACACCTATATATGATTTTTATGGCCAATTGTGCGAATATTGATATCGTTCGTGAATAAAATTTAACGTTGACGAATCATATTTCATTCGTAACTCATGTTACAGTATAACTTACGTATGCATGCCATTTTGCTATTGAATAGTCTTTCTTTATTTGAAAAAAAAGTTTAAATATCAATATACATTTAAAACATAATAAAACAATAGGTGTAATAAAGTATTCGTCGGTTTTAAATACCCACTGTTCAATTGAAGCGTTCTTGAAATTATTTTTTTGTTTATTATCAAAATATTAAAATGACAATAATTACCTTAATGTGTATATTTATTATATGTAAGGGTAACAAATATTATTTGATTATTTTGATGAATTCAAAAAAAAATTATTTGTTATTTTTTTTTCCTTTTAGATTAACATACATTTTTACACTTTTGATATTTTATTTTTATTTTATTAGGGAAATCAACAGTTCTACATACATATTTTTAGTAAACAAACAGATATAGTGTATAAACTCAGAACTAATAACAGATTTCCACATAGTATACAAAGTTAGTAAAGAAAATATATATTACATATCAAATAAATACATACAATTTATACATATAAAAATGTTATTTTCATGTACTCAATAATCAAAGATTTTTTAAATATTAATTTTTAGAACATTAAGTTACTGTAAATTGGGCGGGATAAGGACAAAAATGCCTGAAGAGAGGATAAGGAGGGGGGGGGGGGGAGATGTACATATTTATTATTATAATGTCTACTAAGTTACATAATACATTTTTAGTGTAAATTTTAAATCTGACAGAGTGATGTTTGTATAATCTATATTTTTAAATTTTGTATTGTACATTGAAAAAGTCCTACGAAAAAAAGCATTTTTAACATACGATGTTTTACTTATTGGTACATGAAACTTACTGTAATCATTTTTTTAAATTTATTTTTACAATAACTTAAATCCCACCAAGCAACTTTCTGTGGCTTGTTGGTGGAATCAATACAATATTTCCAGTATTTTCAAATATTTAAATATTATTATAACGAAACCATATACAATATGTATCTTTTTTGGGCGATTTCGTGTAAGTTGGATTTAATCCGACGTTTCAGCTACCATTGCAGGAGCCATCTTCAGAGTAAACTGGGCCCCGATTACAATGGGAATTAACAGAGTTATGTTCGACCGTCTATTTATTTATTTATTTTATTTTATAAACATAAACGGCAAATCTGCATTTTACAAACATTTATAATATTGACATATTTGGCTTATTTTTTTTTTTAAAACATGAATTTCCTTGCACCCAAGATTTATAAAAAAAAAATAAAACAAAATTATCCGAGATTTATATTAAAAACAATTACCTAAAAATTATTCAGCATGTTCAGTAGAAAGTTTAAATAATAAAACATTCTACAGTAAAACAACAAGAAAATCATAAGTACTGTTTCACACAGCTAGGCAAAGTGAACAAAAAACTGTACATATATATAAATTATGAAATGCATGAATAAATAAATATAATTACCATTCACCATCTTTGAAAAAGTTCAAAAGGTTTGTTCCATAGGAACAATACCCTACACTAAATATATCAGATACGTGGGAATAACTATTGCCGAGTTCACGAAGTCTAGTTAATAATATTTAATATAAAGAAAAATTGATATTTGTGTTCGAAAATGAGTATATTTGCGTGAACATTTAAAGTATCTTCATTCGGTTACCTATAATTAACCATGTGTGAAAGAAAAAAATGTAAGAATATTCTGCTTTCCATACGGAAAACTTAATTTTACTTTGTAGATAAAATTGAAGATAAATTAACAAATTACAACAGGGGTGGAGAATACCTTAAATAAGGGGATATGGAAGTCTAGGCATTCACAGGGCTTATGACTTGTCATTGGCTGGTTTAAGTGGCCACTTTACACACTGTGTAACATTCACCATTTTGCCTATATTTGAACATCCATATGTTAACTTCCCATTGTAATCGGGGCCCAGGTGAATAAAACGCGTTCTTCAACAATTTTTGAGTGTGTCCAATGCTTGGAGACTGGCTGGATTTCCTCCCTAGGGAGTTATTCATATTAAAATTTATTTCAACAGACAGGGAAAACATTTTTGAGAAGGGAATAACAAAAGTCAACAGATGTAAAAGTTGAGGAAATGTGGATGTTCAAACATCGGCAGAATGGTGAATGTTACACAGCCAACGACAGGTCACAAGCCCTGTAAATGCCTAGACTTCCATATTCCCTTCTCAAAATTGTTTTCCCTCTCTGTTGACATAAATTTAAACGCATTCTTATTTGTCCCTTTATTTGAGTTGTCTTTTCCCGCTGTTTTTACATTGCGGGTTTTGCGCGTGGAATGTAAAAGAATCCTCGGCAGACAGAGAAGTGGGCGGAACGGCGAGGATATCAACATCACTCATTAGCGTAATGGCGCAATGATAGCATAGTAAGTATTCTTCCGCGCGGCGAAAAATATTGCGTTAACTTTTTGTAGATCAAATGATAAATTCCCTATGTAATAAAGCGAATTTATTGATCGACCCTTTCAAACATTATTTACGTTCTATTTACGTTTGATAGTCCAGTAATTTGGTAGTTTTACATATTTTTTTAAATTTTTTATTTTTTTATTTTCTTTTATTCAGGAAACATACAGTACAATTACAAAGTTTAATATTTTACACAATTAGACTTAATTCTAATGGACCAGCGAAGTTTCCATATTATAAAGCAATTATATGTAAGGTTAATTATGAAAGTATAAAAAAGAAAAGGAAAAAGAAAAACATTAATGAATGTTGTTTAAAAATTGAAATTTAAGTGAAAAAAAGATATTTTTAAAAAAAGGAAAAATATAAATATACACATACTTATTTTAAGGGATTCAAAGAAACGATGAGAAGAATCTTTAAGTGAAATATAAGACAATAAATTTAGGTCAATTTAAAAAACATCTTCCAAATTAATGACACATTATAGTAAGAGCAGCAATATATTGATTTTATTTACATATATAATATAAGTAATTTAAAGTAGTTTAAAAGTATAAAAACATGCCAATGCAGCAGAGAAAAAAGAAAAAAATATAGAAGGAATAACAAGTGTAGCAAGTAATCTTTAAAATTTGAAAAAGCAATATAAGGAGAAGATTTTAAACCAAATATTTTTACTACTTTATGATTTTCGGGGTTTTATTACGAATCTCAGGGCCAGTGTCACAATCAGAAGTTTAAGTGAAAATTCTTGATGGGAGTTCATTGTTATTTATTATAAAAATAAATGATGAGTGATCTATTTTAATTAATAATGTAATTCAACAAAGATATATACTTAAAAACATACAATTTGAAGTTATTCGTCGATACAATTTCACACGCATGTACAGGGTGTTTTTTAAACCCTGTCACACCCGAAACCACGATGATCAGTATGAGCAAGAAGACATATTGGCACGTTGAAATAAATTTTTAGAACGACTAAAATCTTAAAAATATTATATGGAAAAAAACAAATGGTTGCTTACTTCTGCAGGGGAAAAACAAGGAGAGGGGAGGGGGGAGTCTGATTCATCGTTAACTGCACGGCTGCGCCCCCCTCGATTCTCCCCTGCAGAAATGAGAGACCATTTGTTTTTTTAATTTTTTTTTTAAAAATTTTCTTCGTTCTAAATATTTTTTTAAATATGGTAATATGTCTACTTGCCCATACTGATCATCGTTATTTCGGATGTGATAGGGTTTAAAGAACACCCTTATATCTTCAATTATATAATTACACAAGACGAATTAAATTACATTTGTTTTTTTTTTTAATTTCTTATAGGTACAGTATACAGTGAAAAGTAAGTTGGACGTGTGTACTTATTAACTAAGATTTATTCTTAAGATATTATTCTCAATAGTTGGGAGAGTATCATATAAAATGACAGTTTTGTTATTTCGGCAGTATATATTATATTTATATATCCAATATATAATTCCCGACACATGCGGGTCATAGATGTGTGGTATGAAGCATTACTTGAAAACCAAGCCAGTTTAAAAATGACTCAATGTTGCATTCTCAATCCCGTATGTATTTATATTATATTGTTTATTGTTTTTTTTATTTCATTTGACTTATTTGTATTATATCATATTTTAAATTATTATTTTGTCTACTTTATAGGCAATTATTTTATGGATAAATTTTGTACAAAAAACAAAGTGGCATTTTGTCAGGGAATCATAATGTAAATAATAAGAAGTTGCTCGTAATTTAAATTTGAATGTTTGTAATAAATTTGCGAATCTTAAATAAATGCTGGTATTAAAATAAATTTGTGGATTTTATTATAACTTATCTTTTATTTATATTTATTATATAAATAAAAGACGAGTGTATATCAACTCATTAGTTAACCCGAAAAAAAATTGATAACGATCCTTAAGATAAAAATAACTTTATTAAATTTACTTTCATATAACTTTGAATTATCTATCCTTACCTCTGTTTTATATGAAATGAAATTAATCTGATCTGGTTGATCTTCAAATTTCTATTTGTATGAACTGGTTTAAGATTAGCCAGAAATGCGATGTCTCTTGTAACTCTTTATATCATGTACTTTATAAAATTGTTATATTTTCCTCAGTCCCGGAATGAGTTCTAATAACTCCTGGGAGTATAATGTATATGCATTGTATGATTATATTAAATAATAAATAATAATAATAATAATAATAAATATAAATACATTGAACTCCTTAATAAAGATACCAGTCTTGAAGATGTCGCGAAAGCGATGAAACCGGTCACTGGATACTCCAAATGTGTGGATCAAAGTATCACTCGTCTTTTTATCATATAATAAATAACAATGAACTTCCATCAAGAATTTTAGCTTACAAAGTTAAATGTTTTCTTTATATAATAAAACGTCTGTGCTTGTTTTTACCCTTAAGTTAGTAATAAAATTATTTTTGGGGTCTAAAAGTGGCAAAGTTATGAATAAAATTTATCAAAGCTGAAAATTTTCTTCGTTTCTGAAAATAGCGTTTAAAAATAATTGTTTCTCATTAGAAAAAGCTTCCCAAAAAAGATGTTACGTTCCTCGCTCCAGAGAAACTCCAATCAATTAATATTCCCATCTGTCTGTGTCGCCCAGCTGTCTGAATAACCAATTACCCTCGCATTTCAATGTCTCCTCCTAGGACCAAACTACCAACCCTTGTGTTGGCGGGTATCATATTCAAGTTCCGCTGAAGCTCCACGGTGCTTTACCCAGTTAACATCAACCGTGAGGTAACAAAGCCTAAAACCGTTCTTATTTATCTACATTATTTCTAAAAAACAACAGTTGGTCGTTTGTTTTACTATGCTATTCCATGGTTGAGACTGGTTAACATCACCGCAGTTTTTGCATGTTTTCGCGACTGCTCTTACATATGTATAGGCAAATAATATTTTGCAATATCATGATGTTTATGTATAAATTAATTTATGTAATAAGAAAAAAAGATAATAATTCATGAACGTTAAATTGAACACATTTATAATACTGGAGAAAAAGCAACGATCAGACTTAAGGCGGTGATATTAGAAAACTGGAAAAAACATTTATGAAAAGAAAAATAATCTAAATCTAAACTTAGCGTTAAGACATTGTTACGTACTGATTTTACATTTTCTATACTGGCAACTTATATAAGACTGTAAATATTCCGTTCCTTCCCGAATCCTTCTTATTTCAAACTCTTGTTGCTTCTACCGTCCTGTGAGCAAGTCACATGTGAAAAGTTGTCTCTCTGATAAATCTTTATCATATCCTGCGTCAGCATATTTTGTACAAAGTAAAGTTATTAGATTAAGTGTTATACTATAAAATATAGTCAATAATGCCAATTTGTTAGGGCTTTCAAAGGCCTGTTAATTGGCATAAAAAAATAAAGAAAAAAAAGTGATTCCAAACAAAAATATGAATCTAATTATTCATAGATGGCGCTTTTATAATTTTTATTGAAAAATGCCATTTTTACGTTTATTTTCAATGGAAATTTTACAAAATTTGGTTCTCGGAAACTTTACACTACCTACGAGTTTGCTAGAAATTATTAACATTGACTGAGGTTGAAAAAAGGAAATAAGTTCAGTGTTTTCGAATAAAAAAAGAAACGGCAAAGTTATACTCGAATATTACATAACATATATTATACGTTTAAAAAGTCGGTTTGAGAATCACCTACCTTTTTAGTCCCAAAGCTCGCGGTTCAAGGCGTTCTCCGGTTTTTGGATTGCTTCGTTAGCCCAGACCCAGACCTGTTCACTTTGATCCGAGTGGGGTGGATTTCCACTCCACTTCCAACTCGGTCCACCCCGGGAGTGCCGCATGCCGCTTCGATGTTAGGTCGGCTTCCGGCAGAACCGACTTCGGAAGTTAATTGATTAGTAGACCGTCCGAATTTGATGTGATGTGTTAGCGGCGAATCGCTAATGGAACAAAGCAAACAAAACAATGGGAAATGCAAATTTGAACATCTGTCTCAATTGAATCACCGTTTCTCGTCGTCATTCCCTTTTCCTTACTCAATAGTGCATAGAGAACTGTATTTGTAAAACCAAATGCAGTGTATTTCTATCGTCTCATGAAGGTGAGGTGATCAGTCCGTGAGTTTGGCTTTTTTCTCACAATCTAGGAGACGTCATAAGAACGGAGACCATTAAGACCATTTGTATAGCGTACGTCTGAAGACAGCAGATAAAACTGGCCGCTTTTAAGGATTTTTGGATGATTCTAGTTCCCATAATAAACAATTTACAAAATAGGGACTCGCCAATAGTAAACATCTATAGTATGTAAAAAAATATTGGTCTAGTACTAAAATCCAGGGAGAAAATACGGGAATACGTTTGTATGAAGAAAAGTGACATCCTAACAAGTGGAGAAAGAAAATAATGTTTGGTCCTTCACTTTAGATGTCAGTCTAGGAACAATGAAATATTGCAGATTAAACAACTTTTAAAATAAATATTTTACGTCAGGAATCGAATCCAAACCCTTTAAAAATGGTAAGCGTAGGCACCAACCACTAGACAACGAGGCGGACTTATCTCATCTCCATTTCTTTATTCAGAATTTTCACCTTAAAGCAGCCATCGAGTCGAAAATACTCGTCTAGAATTCTGGTTCTATTTGGCACACATAACTTATGCTTCGTCTGTCTGAAGACACAAATATATACATCTAACTTTTATTGTAATATCTCTTTATCTAACACACAAAAACGCGGTAATATTTTTAGCTTATTTTACTATTTGTGGCAACACTTTATAAATTTTAAAATATCTATAGTATAATACATTATTTTAAATACCCGTAAAAAAACTGTAACTGCTGTTTTAAAACAGTTTCCTTCCCAAAACACCTAAAACAGTTTCACAAAAAAAATCGTTTAAAAAAAAACATAATTACCTATCGCCGAAGTAAATTTCAAAAAACATCCCGCTTCGCGCGAAAAATTCAACGCCCCGTCACACTCCGTATCGCGCTTTGCCCTAACTTCAAATCTCCATCCATAATACCTGCCTACTCGTATAATCTTCCAAAGAAGAAGTACATACAGAATTAATTGAATTCAACTGAATATACGCATGAAATCCACCCCACACCCGCGCAGTCCCGTACCCTTGTCCATCCGTATCTTTAAGGGGATTTTTAAACAGCATGAAGTCGTTATCGTTATAAAATAACACTAAAAACTTAAGATGTTTCCACAACGAAGTATCAAATTAAACTGAAACAGTGTCATAACAAGTTGTAACTTTTAAGACATAAAAAAAAAACAGGAAAACTACACTGTTCTAAAAAAAAGGAGCTTACACCATTTAAATAAAACTGTTTTTCATAGAAACCCTGTTTAAATTTTACTGGGTGCTATTTTTTTACGTTTTTGACCCATCCATCCTTACGCCATTGAAAATCATCAGAATTTTCATCCAGTAATGCGGCACTTAATCAGCTCACAAATTCGTTAAATGCCATGAATAATGCATATCATATTTTAAAAGGGGTTTTATATTTTATTCAATAACACATTGACGGAGTAATACAAAAGGAATGCCAAGTTTACTAAGTGGCTCGATTTTTGTGTAAGGTCACATAAATAATGTAGGTAAAAAAGCCCGCCGAATTTGACTAAAACGTGCATCCACTCCACAAAATCATATTTACATGTTTGCGCTGACAATTTCTTGTATATACAATATTGATAATTTAGCGATAAGAGAAATAGGAAGCCAAAAAAATAATTTATATGGCTGAATTGAGAAAAATTTTGGGAGGGGGTGGTCGCAGACTGCATTAAACTGTTATTTTTTAAACGTCTCCACGCAATACCTAAATGGCTATCTCTAACCTACGAATTTCTTTTTTAGAACCTGAAATCATTTCGGCCCTTGTCAAGCGATGTTATAACCTCTTTAAATGCCTAGAACTCAGTACTGTTTTTTTAAGTTCTTATTCTCTATTGAAAAATGTATGAGGTTTAAATGCCGAAAAACGTTTTATTTAATTGCGACAGATTTCGTTTAATAAAATAAATTAGTGAAAGTAATTTCGGACAATCGATAATGTTATTTAGTATTTCAAAGAGAAACTGTGTCGAATAAAACATGTTGATATTACTTTAATTATAGTATAATAATATTATTTCAACAATCACAGTGTTGTAAACTGATTAATCGATTTATATTTTTAGGTTAATTTCACTTAAACGAAAGAGAGAAAAGTGATGTGTAACAGAACACACTAAAAATTAAACCTGTTATGATACTTGTACAATTCTCAATCAAAAAAGGAATAGCCCACGCTCAGACGCTGAAGTCTTTGTTGGCATTTTTTCCAAATTACGGTATAGTTTAATTTTAAGATGTATTTTTTAAAGTGTATTTTTCGTATGACAATTCTATGTAAATATATGAATGAAAAAAATAAACAAATGAAAAAAATAAATTAAAAAATGTAAAATAATTCATTATTTCCCTATCGCCTTGTATACAGGGCATTGAATTAGTACCCTGATTGCGTCGTATCTGGATCATTGTTGTTACTTGTAAGGTATTTCAATTATCATTCAAGAAATTGATAAATATATATTTATTTAGTGTACTTATGTATAAAAATAAAAATGTGAAATAGGAAATAAGAAAAAAATAAAAAAGTGTGAATCAAACTCCTTCTCCAAACACGAGCTGTCTGCTAATTCAGTCCTGGTTGTTTGATCATAAATAATACTAATAAATCAAAAATGATAGTAATAATTTATAATACGGAATCTTTTTTAAATGAAAAATAAATTCTTTTGCAAAACATCAACTTCGTATTTTTATTGATTTTTAACTATTTCTAATGATCGGCCTTGGGCCCGGTTGTTTAATCATTAGTAATAGTTGTATCTTGGATGGTAGGCAAACGCAGTGATCATTGCATCATGAGGCTGACATGGTTGATACGAAATATTAATTTAAAAAAGCGTTTTTACTCTTCAATTTTTCTTAGTCACTTAAGCGTAAGACTGTTTATGTGATCATCTTACCTTCATGTAACAAAAATGATCAAGATACGGTGTGATTAGTGTATCAATGCTGTGCCCTATGCACCATTAGCTGCAGAAAAGGAATGACGATAAATAGTTTTAACTTGAAACTAATAGTAACAATGTATAAAAATTGTATTAAAAATTCTATTTCGTTTGATTTTCAACTATCTACTGATGAAACAACCCAATGTTTAGAAAGGTGTTTAATAATATATGAACTTATATATTGTTAATTATTTTTGTTTTATTTTGTTTTGTATGTTTATTGAAATAAGTATATATTTTTTTTAATAAATAAGTTTTTTGATTTAGGTGCCAAGAACAATATTAAATATCAAACCAATATTTCATTACCACCTTGCCAAAAGGAAATTTTACCTGAGAGTAGCTATCAAGTTGAAAACACACATCAAGGATTTTAATTTCACAATAGAACTTTATGCCCCTTCAGAATATATACATATTTAAAACGAACTAGCAGGCAACAGTCGGTCACCGCCAACTTTTGCATGCTAGAGAATTTGGCCCTTCGGGCCTCTTTTTCAGTTCCTTACGCCACGGTTGATTAAGAGTTCGGTAACTTAGAAGTATGTCGGTCCGCCTTCTCCTGACGAGTTTTCTGTGGTTTCCTCCTCACTAGAGCACATGCGTAGATGCTCTTGAAATAGGTCATAGCCGAAACATCTCACCGATCCTTACATAAAATAACTAAATAAAGTTTTTCATTGAAGTAAATTTAATATAAATTAAAAGAAAAAAAAAAAGTTTTTTTTATTTTTTTAAGTAAACAAATAAATAACTATCGATATGAAGTAAATATAAACCTTGTACATTACAAGCAAGGTAAAAGAATAATGCAACTAACATATTAAAAAAAAAAAAAACTTAGAAGTATCGTCCTTTTGGGCCTCACTTTTTTTTTGTTATTCGGAGTAATATAAATGTAATGAATAATAAAATCTCACTCAAAATAATGCTACAAAAACCACATATAATTAACATCATATATCTACGTAGAAATATTGGTTAGTAAGCGATGAAAATTTAAAAGAAAATAATAAAACATTAAAAAAGTCAGCTTTATCCAACTTTAGTCAACTTCAACTTCCCAAATTGGCCCTGATTTAGCGTCGAATTTACGATAGTAAGACTCAAATTCCTGTTCGCGAGTATAAGGAACAGACGCGATCAATCAATTCTAGAGTATTAATATTGTAAATATTTTATAAGTTTCGTTTTTAGTTTTATAATAATTCTGTTTATATAATGAGGTTGAATAACTAACATAAAAAAGCTTTTAACTCGTACGCGTACATCCTAAGGTGATCCGGGTACCAAATACGGGCAAAGTATGCACGATGTAAAGAAAACTCTTACCGTATAATGTAGAGTTGTTTCTTCTTAAAAGCAACGAGTCGTTCGTTTATGGGCCGAGCGAATGACCAATATGGGCCGAATCACTGACTGTCCTATGCGTTCGTCCGACCGAACGGTACATAAGTAACGTACTCGTATGTGCATGATAGTTCTAGGAGACTCGATGATCAGGAAGTCAAACTTGTAGTATGAACTTACCTTTATCGATTAGTTTTTTTCGTTCACTGGAATTCAACTTTACAGCGCAATTATTAGCCAACACAGGCGAAATATGCAACCATGCTAATAAACACATAGCACGCGTAAATATCTAAATAAATAGCAAAACAAATTCACTTCTTTAAAATAGAAAAACTTAAGATTGAGAGGTTCAGAAGAAATATCTTCGATATCTCTACACGATGGAGTGCGGATCATATCCATGGCTCTATCCAGCTAAGTTTCTCCAGGATATGCTTGATTACAACAGTTTAAAGACCATGGGTATCTAACCACGCACTTCTTGCGATCGATGCGCGGTATTGTCGACATCCCCGAAATTATGCGGAGCATATGTTTTTATATTTCGGATAATACAGCGTCTACAATGACTGATCCACATTCCAATATGCAGAACCAACCTACCAATGGTTATGACTGATATTTTTCACGTCCTTGAGGAAGTTTTTTGATGCAAGATTTTCTTGCCTTTTTAACAATTTCGCAGAATATCATATCGTCGGGTTTCTGGCACAAATTGGTAACTACATTTTACTAGTTGTGCACTTTTAAAGTAAAAATTTCATCCTAAATCAACAAGTCAAATAAAACCGCGAGTTGATTGTTATGAAATATTATTTAATGCCATTAATTAAGACATCTCATTTTTCGAAAATTTGTAGTTAACAACTTGTGCCAGAAACCTTACTATATGTACCTATGCGAAGCTACCCATTTATTGTCTAGCGGTGTTCTTTTGTTTCAACGTACTAAAAAGAGGGATTTATAAAACATAATGGTCAGTTGCGTATGAGATTCCTTACTAAAAATTTCCATTATTTTAAAATAAAAAAACGAGCCTTCAAAATAACATTTGTTACGAATTCAAGCTACTAAGACCACACACACGTGTCTTTGTTTTTTGTCTAACAGTAATATTAGAGTATTCTTCGTTTTTCGACGTGTAAATTAAGCTGGCAGTGTATTATGTATTTATATGATCTAAGTTAGATCGATGTCAGAAGTTTGTTGTCCTAGGGAATTCTAACGGACACGTCTTTATACAGATGGACAACTCGATTCATTCAAAATTAAAATACATTGATTTAGTTTTAAATTGCATCATTTTATCGAAGGTAAAAAAAAAGTAAGCGATTGATTCAAATATATCTTTATTGAACCAAAATACTAGTACAAATGAAACAAAATATTAACTTTTCTCAGAATTTTAAGCGGATATCGGACGCAAATTTTGGCGTTTACATAAAAAATCTTATTCATCGAGTCGACGGATTGATATGACACAAAATTGGATTTATTTTTTACAAATGGTCGTTTAAATTTATGGGTTAGTTGGAGGCAATTAAAGGAAGCCCAAGGCTCGATTTGGGCTAAAGCAATATCGAAGAAGAAGATAAAGTTACTTATAATTGTATATTAATAACTGATATTATAATTGTAGCCTATCATAAACTACGTGCTAGCAATATAACCTGTCACATTCTTTACACACCAGAGACAATATACTTTTGCAGTGAAAATCACTCCTTTAAATTCAATCACTTCTTTTGAACCGGGCTGTAATAGTAGTGTAGACTCACGGGCCAAAGGTCCGAGGCTTAAATCCTACGAAATGGTCTGAAAAATGAAATATTTTAGTAAATAATAAGAGCTTAAGTATTTCTCTCCGAAAAATAAATGGAAATAAAGAAAAAATAAATAAATGCTAAATGTTGACATTATTAAAAATAGAATCTAAAACCTCACGCATAGAAGCAAAAGCTCTAACTAGTTAATCACGGAGTGGACCAATCTTTACTTGATTTAGTTTTTCAGGATTTTTACCTAAAAGCAGTCATCGAGTCTAAAAAAGTCGTTTAGGGTTCTGGTTTTATAACACACACAGAGCTGTATTCGTAATTCCGCCAATTCAGAAAAAATTAAAGAATTTCTTAATCGTTAATGGTTTTGATGTTATATGTAAGATTTGAGTAAATTTTCTACTATAAATTAAACAAAACTTATTTCAACTTATTTCAACAGAGAGGGAAAACAAATAACAAAAATCCAGCCAGTCTGCAAGCATTTGGACATACTCAAACATTGTTAAACAAAACTTATTTATTATTTATTTATTTATTAACGGACTTAGTCCATTAAAAAAATAAGAAACACAAATCTTTATAATACGTTCAGGCACAATTGAAATAAAGAAAATTAAAGCTTGGACAAAAAAAAATAGTAATAATTACTACCTCAAGACAAGATCTGGTAAGATACTGAAACTTTAACAGATCGATTGAATTTGTTTTGGGGGCATTAAATTTTCTTCGCCATGGAAAATACCTCAAACCGTCTTTATTTTAGAACTGCATTTTTATATGTCTCATTGAAAATTATTTCAAAGGCGTTGTTATTTTTCTTCTTATCTAATATCATATGATATTAATTAATAAATGAACAAAGCTTATGGATGTATTTTTCTTAGGGAGACGAAAGTACATTACAAGTTTTTTACAAACATTAATCATCGCTGATTCTGCATTCAATTCCCTATAATTGTCACAAATTTCTACCCGGATAACATAAAACGAGATTTATAATATTTCTTGCAATATGTTACACTTGTTCTAAAATATTACCGTTTCTAATTTTTTTGTTAAACGCATACAAGTTTCTCTACAAGAACTGGTTGTCTTATGGAAAAGATTTCACACTAAAGTAAGTATTCCATTTTAAGACTTCCTGCTAATTGCGGCTAGATTGATAGTTCCATAATGTAAAATAATTGAACGCGTACTGTTAAAAATGCAATCATTTCGTGAAAGTTTTTTCTTAATATTCAAAACATGTATTGATGTCAACAACTATTGTTTATGGATAGTCTTATTCAGGTTATTGAGCGTACCTAAAAATGTTAACTACATGAATTCAATATTAAACGATTTGTTTTGATATATATTTATTGTTTAAGTATTACCTATTTAAATAAATTGGAGGTATAAAATTAAACTGGATTTCAACGGACCAGTGATGTTTACATTCATCAGTATCTGTACAGTAATTAATAATATATTTTAATGGTATAATAATAATATGAATTAAAAACAAACTGTACTTTACCTAAGTGTAAAAAAAAATACGAAAATTCCGAAACTTAAAAAAGGAAAAAAAACTATTTCATTATAATTTAAAAAATAAAGTTATTTTAAAATACATACAAGTTTAAAGTTAGTTGATAAATAATATAATTCAAATTTTTTTTAATGAAAAACAGTTAAAAAAACAATACTAATAGTGATAGGGCTTCTCTGTAGGTTACGCATTATTACTCTGAAAAATATCTAGTTATTTAAAAAAATGTATTGTATTTACCAATGAAACAATATATCTGAACAATTTTTTCACAGTTACAGTGCTATATTATTATTTATTTTAACGTAAATATCCAAGTAATTTACAAACAAAGCCAAGAACAGCTACAAAAGCATCCGATCGAACCGTTATGTTTATGTTGTCAAAAAAAAAAAAGGCCACCAATTAGTTGCTAACCAACTAACAAACAAAGCTTGCGTTCTATGAAACATAGTGATAGGGCTTCTCTACAGGTTCACGCATTATTACTCTAAGATTTTATCCAACAAACAAGATATTTAGTTTATGATTAGCATGTTTTAAAATACCCCACCAATACATAAAGAAAAAATGAATTTAAAATCATGGTCTAATTTATTTCGAGGATTGATTTTACTAAACCTAAAGATTTGCTTGATTTATGAAGGACTCAGTATATATATTTGAAAAAATATATATCAAGGAATTATTGTTTGATTGATTCGAGTTTTCCAATGATGGCTCAAAATGGTAGATTTGTCATCAAAATTACATCACTAAAGTATTGTCAAACTATCTTCAATATAAAATTGTCTCGTTTAATCAGCGTGACAGGTTATATTTTTTCATAGTCCACTGTCAAAAGAAAGCTCCGAACTCCTACTCTTTGTAGTTTCTTCAAGCTGAACATATTCTTGTTCCCATTAAGATATTTTAACACGAAATTAAAAAAAAAACTTTTTTAAATACTTTCAAACGATATGGTTATCATTACATGTTCCATTTATGTATTATATTATACATTTAACTGCGCGTATGTAATTGATCAAAAGTGAATTCCAAATTCTTCAATTCTATTCAAAACTTATCTCTTCCTATCCTTTCTCCATTTACTTATCTTTTTATTTATTTAACTTTTTGTACATAACGTTATTTGTATATTGGCGGGCTTATTGCCAAATGGCAATTTCTTCCAACCAATCAATAAAATAAAAGTTTTAAAAGTATTTTCAACCTATTGACAGTCTTCTTGTTTTATTTTTATTATTTGCCTACTTTTTTACTTCTAAGTGTGTAACATTTATTTATTATTGCCTTTTTTTCTTCTTAGTGTGTAACATTTATTTATTTGGTTTATTACACATGTTCTAATATTATTGAGTCGGGTTGTGGTCCCGTGGCTAGCGTTGCGGACTCACGGATCAGAGGTCTGAGGTTCAAGCCCCACTCTACCCCAACTTGATTTCCATTTTCTAATATTGAGTTATTTACAGCTCGTTAAAAATGGCCACCAAAATTGAAATATTTGGGCAAATTATAAGAGCTCTAATATTTCTTAAAAAAAAAGATATTTGTAAAAAACTTAAAGTTACTACATACTTATTATAGTTCAATTACGTACTATTGTTTTTCCCTATGAATTTTTTTTTTCTACTTTTTTTTTTCTTAACATATTTTGCTAGCAATTTAGCTAAAAAAATTAAGCACATCTCTTTCTATGACCCACTTTTTAGCATATTTTTAAAAAGAGTGATTGGTTAAACTTTTCACGTCTCTTACATTATTAGTAAATACATTGTTTAGTCAAGGAGCGAAGAAGAGTACACGTCTCTGTCTTAGTCTAGTTTTACAGAGGGGTACTTAAATTCAAATAAAATAAAATATAGTTTAATCTCACGAAAATAATCACGTTCTCACGTCATAAATACCATTATCCATTGCTGGCGCAAATGCAGCGTATCTCGAACATCTATTACAGGAAGGTATGGATCAGTTTTACGTTGCAGGTCCCAGTCCAGGGATAAAAAGATATTTCAGTATAAAATCACATTTGAAAACAGATATTTCACGACAACCTTCTCAGCCATTGAACGCAGGACCCTTATCATGGTGGGCGATTGCACCAACCACTACATTTCGAGGCGAAGGTTTCTTCATTCGATTTCTTTTTTCGAAATTTTTACCTGAGAGCAGCCATTGAGTCGTAAACACTCGTCCAAGATTCTGGTTCTATTTCGCACACAAAACTGCATTCCTCATCCGCCCGGACGCAGACAAATAAATGAAAAATTATATTTATATAGAGCTTTTACCCTTACTTTTTTCGATTTGATATTAGCTTAACTTTCAAATTTTTAGTTCCAAATTGATTATCTTGTATTATAATTTAGCTATTAAAATTTTAATCCCACATCAAGCACAAGTGATTTATTCTTTTTTAATGTTGTATTCGTTTCTTTTTCTCACTTATATTCGTACTTTCATCCTGTCGTATATTTCCTTTGTAAAAAAAATGTAACTTATTAAACATGTTAAATAAAAAAAAAATCAATATAAACATTCACATCGGTAAGAAGATTTTCCTATTACCAAATTTATCAACTATCACAGTCTTCAATGAAATTTTCATAATAAATCATACGGTACAAAATGAACTGAATTATGATGGTTGTCAACCACATATAAATATAACGGAATGTCCTTAACAGCCATATCGACACAGTTATTCGTTATGCTTCTGCCATAGGTGGCCATGGCCTTTTCCCTGCTCCGGCGTGCCTGTAATATTCCGAGTGGCACACCAGCTACCGCTACCGTGGCGAGTAGCCGGGTCGGCCATTTGTAACAGTCCCGAGCCGGACACTGTGATGGTTTTATTGGACGGGCTGACAATCATTGCCAACTCTACCCTACGTATATTTATTTACATTTTATTTATTTATTTGGTTTACAAACAATAAAAAAATAATACATAATACATATAAATATTAAAAGCCAGATTCTCAGCAGATGCCTTTCTCTTGAGCCAGATAAGTTTTTTTTTTTTTAAATATTTAATGGAAGCATATTATACATTTTTGGTATATTTTACTCTAGTGTAAAAAAAATAAACAAAATAAGCATCGAAAGAAAACCAGCAATGTAATCCATCAAAATTAAATGTACAAAATTAATATATCAATATAAAAACGCATTTTGTATACACTTCTTAAACCTAAACAATCCAGCGTCAAAAATGTCGATCTCTACGTTTTCAATGGTGTCGTATAATTTGCACATTCTTGACACTGGATTGAAGAAGAACACACCATTCTTAAATGAATCTCTGTGGAATGTTTTTGGGTTCCTTAAGGTATGACCATTAGGAACACAAATTTTAATCTTACTTAAACAGCTTGAACTTTCCAATCCACCATTTACAATCTTACATAAATATAACAAGTCATTTACCTTTCTTCCAGTTTCTAAAGTTTTGAAGTTAAAGTGTCGGAGTCTCTTTTCATAACTATTTACTATTGAACCCAATTGACATTTCTGTGATAAAAGTCGAAGAATTTTTTTTGTACAGATTCAACAACCTATAAAAACTTATTGTAATGTGTATTCCAAATGCTTGATCCGTATTCTATTTTACTTCTTCTAGTAAGAGAGTTGTATAATTTTTTTGTAGATTGATGATTTTTAAAAGTTTTGTTGTCCTATGGATGAATCCTAACATTTTTAATGATTTATTTTTTATATCAGTTACATACATACATAAGTATATTGTACATTATTTGAGACATACATAAGTCCCAGCTCCATGGGACTTAAAGTCCTGTGTTGAGATGGGACTAGCAATTAGTTGACACAGACACATGAGTTTATCACCACAAATATAGGATCAGAAACGTAAAAAAATAATTTAAAAAAAACATATATATGGCACATCAATATGGTAATTTGGTATATGATTTTTATTTTTCTGTACGCTAGAAGTTCACAAGTGTCACGGGTTTGACTTAAACTAGCATTTATTTATAGGGAATTTTCGTTTCGTACAGCAAATTTAAAATTTGTATTTATTTCCTCCTAATTAGTCAATACTACATTTGCATTTTAACGTTTATTTTTTTATGTTTTTAAAAAAAAATTGAAAAGAAGTTTATTCAGATAAAAAATATAATTGTACAATATTACAACTAAGTACAATTTTCGTAAAAAAAAAATAATTTTTTTATTTATATGAGTTTTTTCTATAACATGAAAGAAAAAACAATTCTTGTGTACATAATGGGGAGAGAAGGCTTACAATATTTTTTAATTTAATTTTTAATTACTATTTTTTTTAGTGTGACATAAAACTTAATTTTAAAAAAAATAAACGGTGTTTTCAATCAGTGCAACACAAAAAATAATTGTAAATAATTAATTACCATTTACTAATTAAAAAATCAATATTATTACAATCATCATCATTACATGTCCGCTCCCTAGTTGGAGCATATGGTATCCACAAAGAGCCTCCATGGATCTCTATCGGCTGCCAACTCATTTGCGTCCTCCCAAGTCAGTTTCTCGTCCCGAAGTTCTGACATAAACTGCCGACGAACAGTTAGCAGTGGACGTGTAGTATTGTATTGTTACAATAAACATATTTTTAAATAATCAATAAGTTGTTTGTCATTTTCCATGCTTTCAGGTATCTCATCATACAATTTTAACCATTTAAGAATTTCAAAAATAATGAAGTCTTTAATTTATATTTACCAGTAATATTGTAAATTTTTATTTAATAAATAATATTATAACAATATTTTGAATATGCCGTAAAATTTATAGACAAGACTGGATTCCTCTCCCAGGGGAGTTCTTCTTCAAGATTATTGCCTAGAAGGTGAAATAATTCAGTGAGATAAATATCACCCACATCAATGAAGGTTTTAACTCTTTTACTTCACAAAAGTCAACAGTGAAAGTACATTCCTCCACATACCCAAAACTGTTTTAAAGATTGCTAGTTTTCCTATCCGTTGTATTAAAAAAAAAACGATGTTTTTTTATCAATAACCGGATTACCCTTTTAAATTTAAAATTGCAAATATCGCGATTTAGATTGAATTTACCTTTACTACTTTCAAAGCCCCTTTTACTGTGTGCTTGGTAAAATATATGTAGGGCCTTTGTTGGATATTGTCATTCATCCTCATGACCATATAGCAAATACGAACGGTAGCAAAAACTGCATTTATTTGTACCACAATAGCCTGTGTCCATTACAGTAATTTTATAAATTCAGAACTATCAGAGTGACGTTGATAACAAAATTCATCAGACAGAAGAGTTGCGGAAATATTGTTTTTTTTAACATTTTAATTTTTTTTACATTTTTTTTTTTTTTACATTTACATTTTTTTGCACCACAACAGGCCAGGAGGCCTAATTACAGTGGTGAATTACATCACAGAGCATCCAGGCTTGAGAAAAATCACATTTTTAATTTTTGTGTTCAAACATAGGCGGAATTGTAGATAATATGCAGTGTGTAATGTGGCCAGTTAATCCTCTCAATTAAAAGTCATAAGCCTTGTTATTCTGTTGCAAATTTTATTTAATTTATTTGTTCTGTTTCAATTTATGTATGACTTTTTTTACATTAATGATAATTCCCCCACTGTGGAGTCCCGTGCCGAAGTAGACATTTTATATAATTTTGAAACATGCCTTATTAAACATAATTAAATCATAATTTCAAATACACGTAAAACATAATAAAAACACATAAAACTAAAGAAATAAAAACACCTTACTCAAAATCATCTTTCAACCTATTTGGCCTGATCCACTCATCAATCCGTACACATCCCACCTCCATTATCCATTTCTTAATGGCGATTTTATAGTGACAGTATTTACTGATTGTCATTATGGACAATGGAAGTAGGTTGTTCACTTTAATGGAGAAGTAGACCAATCCTCTTTGACCGAAAGTTGTTTTAATACATGATAATATTTACCTATTGGTTTATTTAGGCCCTTAGGGCTATTACATCATGGTTTAAATTATGGGAGTTGTTATTATTTACCTTGCTTATGATATACAAGGTTTGTATTTTAAAAAAAATGATTTTTCTGCAATTATATTACTTAAATTTCATCTAAAACTGTAGGGAACAGGAAGGATATGCTAAAATGGGTAAATCATGAACTTTTCAGCATTTGATCATGAGGAGAGGAAACCACTCAAAACTCTTCAGGAGAAGCCGGCCTATTGACATGTAGTCAACAGGCCTTCCGTTCCACTAGAAGTTCGGCATTATGTTCCCTACTTTGGTTTATTTTACCAATTGCCTGCACTTTTTTGACTATGTATAATACTACCTCTCGTGAGAGTTCTTTATTACCTATCACTGATGGAATGTCATCAGCTGGTGTCTGTAAAAACTGAAAAAGGGGCTACATCATGGTTAACACAAAAAGTAAAAATACCACTATCAATTCAATTCCCAATTATTGATTAATTTAAATATTTGATCATCAGCGGTGAGGTGTAAAACAAATCTAAATCATCACCATATTAATTAACAAGCCGCTGAATGCGAATTATTTGTGAATTCAATTAATAATTAGTAGTATGATCATGGTTGACAAACAAAATTAAGTCAACAATATTTTGAGTTTGTCCAAATTTTTGTAGACAAGGACTGGATTCAACTCCCTGGGGAGCCGTTTATTTTAACATATTACATCAGAGATGAAGAACATTTAAGAGAAGGTAATATAGAAGTCTAAACCAGCCATTGACAGGTCATAAGCCTTGTAGATGCCTAGACTTCTATATTACCTTCTCTTAAATGTTCTTCATCTCTGTTGTAATATGTTAAAAATTAAGTCTATTTGGTCTATGTAGAGAGCGAAAATTTATGATTTTAATATTTTATTATATATAAAAATGAGCGTCATTTTGTGGTAAAAACTGAAAGAAGCGTCTGAGATGTAATAATAATATACTGATGCAGTGCTCTATGCACCATTTGGATAGAAATATATCTCAGAAAATATGATTTTGGATCAAATGTTAGATATTTCAACAGATTTTGAGATTCTTTTAAGAACAGAACATGCAAGTCTAGGCATCCATATAATAGTTTAGGCTGGTTTAAGTGGACACAATACAAACAGTGTAACATTGACCATTCTTCTACATCAATATTACTAAAATTCTTGCCTTCGTTGATTTATGCGAACAACAGCTAAAACACTTATTAATATTATTGCCATGTTTCTACGTCACAAAACGTAAATACGCGACCTAGATCAACTGGTAACATCTTAATTTCAAAATTGAAAACAACTACCGCACAACAACATTATACGAGTACTTACAGAGGAATATATTTTTTTAATTAAATGAACTAAGGAAATTAAAAGCGCAGTCAGGAAAACAACATATTTAAGAATGAAGCAAAAAATTATATTATTAATTATTTTTTGTGTAACACTGTTTTTTCCATTTGTTTTTGTAATGTATATGTTATACTAAAAACATTAATATTTAAAAATAAAATATACAAATTTCAGTAAGACGTCTCTCCCCATTATGTACACAAGAGTTGTTTTTTTTCTTTTACGTAATGGGAAACGTTAATATAAGTAAATATATGTGTTAAGATTATGTAAAAAAATGTATTTAGTAATACTCATACTTTTTTATCTGAATAAACATATATATATATATAAATATATACCACACTCAAATTACGCCTTTGTAAAGGTTTTTTGCTTATATTTTTTATTTATTTATTTATTCACACTCTTTATCAAAATACAATTCCATATTCACTTTGCCCAGCTAACAAGGTTATATGGTTATGCATTTTTCATTTGTAGCTGGTTGCGCGAGTAGTTGGTGGGATCAAGTGGTTTGTGGCTAGATGGACCGCCAGTGGATGAAGGTCTACCTATTCTACCTATCCTGTGATCTTTCAACTTGTAATATTTGTTTATTCTCCTGGTCTCTATAGCCATGGGTAGCTACGGTTGTTACGAGAACAAATTTCCATATACATAGCAACCAACATCACCAATTCCATTTTTTTCCTTTGCATAGCTTGTTCTGTCAACTTCCACATGTTCATAATTTTATCTGCCCGCATCTGAACACCTTTACATTTTCTGACCACCGCGCCACCAGATTCATCTTTATGTTTCCCAAATAACCATAGTAAAAGTGTTGTGTTCATCTAAAAAGGGAAAAACTGCCCCTAAGCCAGGACTTGGAGATAGCACCCGGATCTTGTCCCTGATTCTCCCTTTCCTGTCTTCCTAAAGGTAGGATTTTTGTCTGCTGTAGTTTGTTTGGCCGCATACTGTTCTTTTCCGCATCTGCCATCATCGCACAAACGCATCTTTTATTTCCCCGCAAAAATGAGCACAGATAAACGATTCAGTCAAATAATACCCACGCAAAATTATAATCGCCACCCCGTAGCATTTATTGTAAAAAGGAAAAAAGTTCAAAATAAATGAATAAATAGATAAGTAATATGCATGATATTGATCTGATTTAATTATTTCTTCTACTAGGCAACGCTTAAGTTTATTTTTTAAATTATTATACTTCTTTTGTATCGGATCAGTTGCTTTAAACAGCAGTATAAAAAATAAAATAATTATTCAATTGGCAAATATGAATAAAAAAAATATAATTAACTTAATTATTTTCCCAGCGATTGCGTGCAAATCTGAAATTGAGGTCGATACATTACGAAACTTGCAATTAGAGCATTTCATTTTTTAAACAAATTAATAACATTATCATTTCGTTTTAATCGTAATTTTCATTCTAAAGTTGCGATCGTTTTGTAAGCTGCGATTAGGGCGAATTAGCTGCGGTGGCGGCGTATGCAGATCTTGCGCTATTGAAAATTTCAATTAGCTTGCAATTCGCTCTCATGTCGGTCAGATCTAGCGATTTCATATCGTTTGCGGATTATGCGCTATCACGTTCTCCTCGCTATTTTATAAGGCGGAGAAAGGGATTCGAAAATCCAAACGATTTCATACGGTCGAAATTTTATATCGCGTCTGTCTTTCACTATATATTTTCTGTAATATGAATATATACGACACAATATAAATAAATACTGTTTATGTAATGTAAATATGTTTGCGTTTGGCTTGATTTGCTATTTCGTCGTGATCGAAGAACAACGACGGATGTGCGAAGAATGCGACATTGACTTTCTTTTATATTTGATTTTGAAAAGTTTACATAAAGGCTTTATTTCAGGTTAAAAGAAATAAAATACATATATCTAACCCATGTATTAAATGTACTTATCAAGTTATGACGTAGTGTCTTTTTTTTTAAAACACTCTTATGTAAATTTGAAGAAATCACATGCGTCGTTGTTCTACAACCATGACGATTTATTTGAAATGTTAAAAATGTGATATTTTTAAACTAAACATTTGATGAGTTAGTTTTTCAATTTATCATATGTAGGTGTTTTATTTTCTATGCAAAATATGTGAGTTCCTTAAAATTAATAAATGTTTATTTTAACAATTCGATGCAAGCTTTATTTAAAACATCCAATTCAAAAACACATGCACTTTGATGGAGTTATTGTTTATAGAAATACCTTCTAGCTAACCTAAAAATGGACTGGTCTAAAGAAAAATTAGTTTAGATTGGTACAAAATATAAAAACACACGTTTATATTGAAATTGCAGCTGATTTTTGGGGGGCAAATAGAGCTTTTACATATGAACATGTTAACAAATTTATTTAACATATGTTATACACATTATTTGATGAAGAATGTGGGATACATTTAAATTATTGATCCATCTGAACAAAAAGGATTTATGTTTACAAAACTCTTAGAGTAAATGTTTTTTTGAAAAAATAATTTTACAACTAAAAATAACTTATATAATTTTATTAGTTTATGTTAAAATTGGTGAAAAGATTTTTTACGCGGTTAGAAGTGTATTTGTATTTTGAAATCAGATTAGTGAAAGTAAAATTAATCTCACTAAAGATTATTTTTATTTTTCTTACACCTTAGAGCCATCTGTTGGTAGCTAACGCTACTAAAAACAATCGATTGAAATCAATACACACGCTAGATTTTGTTTTAATTTAATCTCGTTATTAGATTCAACAGGTTATATATTTATAATATATGTATTTTGAAAATGTCTGTTTATTTTCTTTAAAATAAGAAGTAAGTCTTGTTTTTGTAATATTAATTTGAAGTTGGTAGTTGGTAGCTGTGTTTTGCTACAGAAGTTGAAATAGCGTATTTTTTAAATTCAAAGGTTAACCTCTCTTGTGATGAAAATTTAAATGTTAATTCTCTTGAACTCCTGAACACATTTTTATGACGTTATTTAGACAGATTTATTTAAGCTCGCACCCCGAGAATAATAGTGGCACAACTCAAAAAACTTATTTGTTCAGAGGAGCAGCTATATCAACAACCAAATATCTATTCGCAAAAACAAAGACAGGACTTTATGGTTACTCATTCGTTCCATCTAGTTTTAAACGACTTCAGAAATAATAATGGCACAATTATCATTGTGCCACTATTATTTGATGAACTTGAGTAAAAAAATGCATCTACAATAATGTTATTTTTTATTTTAAGGCCAGACAAATATTTTCAAGAATTTTGCTGTTAATTATGTAGATACTAAATATATTCAGAAACATTTCACTAGAAAACCTCAATTGTGAACTTGTGCCATTATTATCGCGCACGTGCTAAAGTACATATTCAAATATTTATGCGAAACAGAGATGCAAGGAAGGCGGCTGACTGTCTATGAATTGGAATGCCATATTTTATTTTTATAAATACAAATAATTTCTTCTACTATCCGACTACCGAAATATTTAGATTATTTAGAACTCTTTCACCGGTTTTGTAAAGGTACGGTGGGTGATAAAAGTTTACTGTCTTAATTTACAACATCATATCGTTCCTATTTGTATGTAATAACAGCCCGTTTGTTGATATCTGTGCAAATCTATTACGCCGATAATTGCGTCGTTATTTCCCTCTGTTCATGGTTTCAATATTTGCTTTATTCATTACCACAGATTTACCGAAGAGACGAGTCAACACGACCACGCGCTTGTAATGGCCATCTCACACGGAACAAAAAACCGAACACGACAACAACAATGCTTTATACTTTATTTTTTTATTTATTTTAATTTTATTTTATTTAGAAAACATACAGTCATACAAAATAAGTACTAAAAACAACAATTTTTTAACATAAAAAGACCAATTAAGTTTTCATAAATTAAAAAGATATAAACATTAAATGTGACAAAAAATAAAAAATAAATAAGATTTTTAAGTGAAAAAAGGATAATTGTTGACATTTGCGTTTTCCATGGAGGTAATAAATTAAAATAAATAAAAATACCGAATGTACACTCCGAGCCATCCACGCACACACATGAACGCACATATAAAACATACACAAACATATACACTACATGCGGCACATATACATAGATGTACATTCAGCAACTATCCCAAATAATCGACCCCATGAAGAAATTTTCTGTACAAATGCAACGTGCAGTTAAAAATGTCTACATCAATACTGAGTCCGTTATAATTTCTACAGGTACGTCTAATGAATGAATTCAAGGTATAATTGTTTTTACAAGTTGGTACATAAAAAAGGGAATTTAATCTAGTATAGCGAAGAGGACAACGGAAACCAATATTTTGTAAAAGATACGGCGAATCAACTATGTTATTGAGAATTTTGAAAAGAAAAATTAAATCATATCTAAGGCGCCTTTTTTGTAGTGATTCTATATTAAAATTGATCAAAGATGCGCCGTTATCATTTATACATAGAGATACATACGTATAGATTCACAAATAACAACAGATATGGAGAACATTTCATAGAAGGAAATATAAAATTCTGGGTATTTACAGAGCGTACGACCCGTCATTGGCTGGTTTAAGTGACCTTTTTACGTACTGTGTAACATACACCATGTTAACTCTCCTGTGTTCGAACATTCATATTTCTTCAATTATTCCTTCTGTTGATTTTAATAAAGTTTAAGAGCTGAAACCTTTCTTGTTGTGAAGAGATTCATCTGATTGAATTATTTCACATACTATCTTACAATACAAACATTTAAATAAACTCAAAATATAACAGAATTTTGGAAAAAAATTGATCGGAACCAGCATGAACACGATCACAATACTAGAGAAAAGAACAAAATTAGACTTCCATTTAGGAAAAAGGCAAAGTCACAAAATTCAATTTTATTTAAAGCAATTAAAAAGTATTACGAAATGGGAAAAAATATTTATGAAGAAAAAAACATATCAAAATTTAAAATAATGGTCAAGACATATGTGATAAACAATTTATAAATTAAATATATTTGCAATGTTATTATTAGAACACACATAACAATATGTATGATATGTGTGCCCTACTTTAAGATTTAAATAATAATAATAATAATTATATCCAGAGCTTTAAATTAGCTGCACAATTTTAAATATCAATCTTTATTTTGACGTAAGTGTAAAAATATGGAATTAATTATATTACTGAAAAAATAAGGGAAAATATTTTTTTGTGCAAACGAAGTTACTACTGAGCTTAACATGTTGATATTTTTGTTATTGTTTGTTTGTTTAAAAGTACATCACCATCATTCCATGTGCGGTCCCTAGTTGGAGCATGTGGTGTAAACAAAGAGCCTTCATGCATTTCTGTCGGCTGCCAGCTCCTGTGCATCCTCACAAATCAGGTTCGCGTCTCGTAGTTCTGACATGAACTGCCTACAAACAGTCAGTCAGAGAACCTGATGCCTTGTAAAGTAGGCAAGCGTAGTTAAGGCTTTCAGGAGGCATCCCAAGTATATGGCCTAGCCAACCGTATCGCGTCCGCTTGATGACAGCTGTCCCCGAAATTTGCTTCGTTCATTATCTTATTACTTCATTCCTCACAAAGTTAAACGACCGCACACCCAAGATTTTTTGAGACACCTATTCTCAAAACTCTAGAGATGGATATTCCTCGATCTAATGGAATTGGCTTTCTAAGGATGAAGTAAATGAGGATTATAAAAAGTACGAAGAATAAAACGACGCAAGGACGCAACCTTGACGAACTTCGGTGGTGACCTTAAATCAATCTGTGGCAACAACGTTAATTCTGATTCGGCATTCGGTACTTGAGTGAAGGGTTTTAATAAGTTTGGTTAGTTTTATAGGCATCCCATATGCTTCTAGTATTTTCCAGAGTGAAGGTCTATGCGGAGTATCAAACGCTTTTTCGTAATCTGCGACGCACATAGCCATGGAGCAATTAAGTTCTTTGTACAAGACATATGAATATGGAAGAACCTAGGAATGTATGTCAGGGTAGGCGTGTGGTAGTCCATCCTCTCGGCTTACCCCTACTGGGAAATGGAGTGATGGTAGAAGTAATAAAACAAATGTCTTTGTAAATCTGTAAATTAATATATTTATTATATTTGTCGGCCTCGTGATGTAATGGTCAGCTCGTTTGTCTACCATGCTCTAGCGGTCTCGGGTTCGATTCCCAAAATGGTTGATATGAAATATTAATTCAAAACGGTGTTTTCCTATTAGAATATTTTCTAGTCCTTAGACTAGTACCTAACTCGTAAGACCGATCATCTTACCTTCACGCAACAAAAACTTATATCTTGATCGGCTTTGATTGGCAATGCAGTGCCCTATGCACCATTAGATGCGGAAAGGGAATGATGATGATGGTGAAATTTTAACAATATTTTTTTTCGTTTTTGCTTATATAGCGTTTGTATGCTCGCACAGCCTCGGGGTAAAATTTTAATAAAAAATTAGGAGGTGCTCAAAAATTTTGCAAACTTTTTCAATGAATTTTTTTTATTTTTTAAGAAGATGATTCAATTCTATAAAAAAAGGATTTAGCTAAAATATTTCAATAACTAATTTTTTAAAAAGTATAACCGAAGGCATAATTTTACGTAGAAACAAAGGAAAATGTCACAAAACTTATGTGATTTCAAATTGTTGTATTTTTTTTCAAAAACAAAAAATTAGGTTTTCGTTTTCATTATTTTAATGTTCAATGTTCAATCTTTAAATCATTGAAATTAATACTTAGTTTTCAAATGAGAATCAAGATAACAAAATTTAGTCTAAATTTGAAATTGTGTAATATGCCGGTCGAAAAGTAATTATATTCTAGTTATATGAAACTTTAAAATATATTTTCTAATAGAAAAACCTTTAAAAAATAATAATTTGATCTAATTTATGTTTTTTTTTATTTTTTATTATAGGGGGATTTTTTAAAAACATTCGTTTTAAAATGGCAAAATCGTATGATTTCCGAATTTTTCGTGAGTTTTACCCGACTACCGCATTAAATCGATCAACTGGCTTATGAAAGCCCTAATAGATTGGCATCAATGATTTATTAAATTAACTTCACCTTGACAATTTTGAAATTTATTTAAATGTACTTTAGGTATAATCATGGCATGATCTAAGCTGACATGGCAAGCGTGTCATCTCAGGGGACAAGAGTGACAGCACCGCTTGCTTCTTGAGTGCTGCTTGTTTCTTGAATGCTGTCTTAGCTTTAGGCACACACCGACAGTGCTGTTTAGTGAGATTTTGTGAACTATTCTGTTAGGATCGTTTGCAGAGGGGAAAAAAATCCGCCGTTGGTTTTAAATTTTTTTATAGTAAATACAGTATTGGTACGCAAATTACGGTGAGGTACATATATTTTTTTATTTTATTTTATTTGTTTTATTCCTTCAAAATAACACTCGTTTACAGATTCATGAACTTATTAATATTTTTTAGGCTTTGTTCGTGTGAAGCCCTAATAATTAGCAATAGTAAAAATACGTATTATAATGCATTAAATTAAATTATAATGACATGTGATGCAATAGAATAACAATCCAGAAAAATACAGAATAAATAATTACGAATAAAGCTACAAATAAAAACATTCTAAAGAAGATGACATAAAAAATAATCAGATGTAAATATTAAAATATAAATATAAGATATAACCAAAAATAATACAATAACATAATTGAAATAAAAATTGAGGTGTCAAAATAAAGATTGAGGCAAAAGACAACAATAAAATATTATTTGATTATATTAACGTTTTGCCAATAACAAACAGTGTTAGTATAAGATAATGACATATCATTTCCTCGATTGCAGTTTTAAATCCAAAGTAACTCACCAGATCGTGACCCGACAAGAATCGGCACAGCAGCTGACGGTGCCACGACAGAAAAACTACTTTGAAGATAGAACAATGAGGAGTGCAGTACCTAAACTGTATAATTTAATACCAGCTGAAAATCGTGAGGAAAAAACCTAAATTCACTAAAAAAAATAGTTAAAAAAATATCAAAAACAGCAAGTGAAACTTAAGTGTGCATATAAATATATTTTATTCTTCATTTATTATTAAACTATGTACTTACTTATAAGTTTAAAAAAATTAAATGTAATGTAACCCGCTGACAAGCTTCAGCTTTGCGGGAGCAAAAATACAATTATTTATGTTACTGATTTGTTAAAATAAATAAAACTTTAACAACAAAAAAAAAGATCTGGTGTATAAAGTAAGAAATTAAAGCAATAAATAATATGCCAAATAACGGTAAGTACTAAATTAAATAATAAAAAAAAAATAATTAAAAAAATATCAAATTATCAACATATGTATTAGGCAAATAAAAGTATGGAAGGATAGCAGATTAGTAAATTTGTACTAGTCTGAAACATTGAGATTAATCTGAGCAAGGATATATTGGGCTTCTATATATAGTAGTTATATATTATTTTGGGCAAGAATATCAAACGATTATTATGTGTGTTAAACTACGCAGTATTTTTAAAACTTAAATCTGATAAGTTTTCTGATCCGTGTAATACAGCCTTAAGCAGCATGCGTTTAACGATATGTAAGCGGATCACGTGTTTGAGGGAGAACAACCAACAATACGATATAAAACTCAATACGATCCGCGAACAAACGCTACAGACTCAACAAAACACAATACAGACTCAACAAAACACAATACAAACTCAACAAAGTCATCAACGTAATTACCGCTAACATTGTGCTGTTCACGGCCGCCATTATTACAATTTAGTTCAATTCATCCGAAGCATTTCTAAGGCTTTGCTTCGCTCGTTTCACGCCGCAAAAACAGCAGAATCAGAATTAATTAAACGGAAAATTTTAATTCAATTGGTTTATTGAATTTTTTTTTGCAGACAAATGAATTTTTGATTGCCAAAAAAACTCGCGGGCACCCAGCAATATCTTCTATACGAGGGTTTCATAATTTACTCGTACAGTAAATTACACATTTTTCAACGATTGCAAAAGTTCAGTATGTTTTGTAGATAATTGAATGACCACAACGGTTTCTTTGAAAAATACCAATATTTTTTTGTGCTGGCTTGTCCTTTAAAATGATATATAAAAGGGTTTTTTGTTAAGGTATATAAAATTTATATATATGTAGGTTAGGTGATTAGTCCGCCTCGTGTAGTGGTTGATGCATTTGCCTGCCATTCTTGAGGTCCTGTGTTCGATTCCTGGCAGGGTGGACATGAAATATTGTTTTTAAAGGTTATTTAAACGGCAATATTTTATTGTTTCTGGACTGGCATCGGAAGCGTAGGACTAATCACATAACCTGTATGTAACGGATGGTGAAACATTTAAAGCAGGGATAGTAATGTATTGTAGTGAAAACCACCCAATTTTTTTTTTCATATTTACCTTGCCTAGAATTGAGCCTAGGAACTAAGGAATAACGGCCAAAGTACTAAAGCCATGGTTTCCTAGAAGAGCGATGCTTTCATCTAGCGGCGGCCGCCACGTGGCGGCGGATGATGTCATTAAAAAAATGTGGGCTCCTCAAATTTATGTCGCTGGTTTCCTAGAGAGCGTTAGCCAAACGTCAAACATCGGTGCTGCCATTTGCAGGACGGCCGTCATAGCGGTTTAAACAGTCATCGAACGGTTTTTCTTGTGTAGCGGTGACTAGTGAAATTGACGAAATGTTGATTGATTTTGTGGAGAAATATCAAGTATGTACTGAAATGTAAATTGGTAACAATCAAACTAAGTGAATAACCAGTCTAAACTATTTATTTTTTATATATTTTTTATTTGGTCTTAAAATTTTACAAACATTATAAAATAATAATGTTCTAATATTACCTTATATTTAATAATAATTAAACTTAATACTAATCATCCACATTTCTTAACTATATAATATGACACTCGAAAGTTATAACGAAAAAGATTGCAGAGAACAAAACATTTTCAATTTTAGGAAGAACCAGGAGATTTATTTATTTATTTATTTATTAACGGACATTGTCCATGTATACAATTTATAAGGTTTAAATATTACAATAAAAGAGTAGTTTAAAACATTTAAAGAAAAAAGAAAGAAGCATTGACAAACATAAGGGACATCGAGACAAGATCTGGACTATTTATTTATTTGTTGATAAGGGTTTACGCAAAATCACCTACAACACAATCATTGAACCACACACCAACCACCTCAGCAGCACATTCTCCCAATTCACCATATTACAAAACAAAGCTTTAAGATTAATTCAGAGAAAATAAAGAAAGTAAAATCTACAAGAGAAAAGCTTAGCATCTATTATTAAATTGTGCTTCTATTTCAAAACATTTATTAGAGTAATGTTTTTTCTAAGTAATAGATTTCTCAAGAATTCTTACTTGTTTTGAAAAACTCAAACAAACTATCCATTATCTCTTCGCCACTAAAACAGTGTGGGGTGAAAATGGATTGGCATGGTTTAGCTCGAAGTTATATATGTATATAGTTTTTATGAATATTTTTTATACTAATATTTTATTGCCCTTGGCTGTCTTTGTTACATAGTTTTATGTTACTTTTGTTAAGATTCTTGTTTATATATTTTTTCATGTAACTGTTGTAATTGGCTAATACCGTACGTATAATAAATAAATTATTACTGCTGCAAAAATATGACAGATCACATTCCAGCGCATATTTTTGACATATATGCCGTCACGGCCGCCAGAACGACACCCCTAAGTTTACATCTCTCCACACTCTTAAGACCGCCGTATACCACATCAAGGTATACTACGGCCGCTATATAATGGCACCGCTTTCCTAGGAAACCAATACACTACGAGGCAGGCTGATTTCCACTGCAATTTTCTTTTTCTGAGAGTAGCCATCAAATCTAAATTTTATTATTTTTAAAAGCAAAAATTTGTTACTGGTACATTCTTCACGATCCTTGCGGTTCAAAATATCTCGCTGATGATTTCATTTTTCATTTCATTTTATTTTCCTTTCTGATCATGGTCTTTTGCTTCGCTCTTCTTAGTAGAAAATACTTTCCATTCTTCGACATAACACGTTATTTTTCAGCTATTTCTTTTCTGTTCAAGGTGCTAGACTTTGGAATGAGCTACCTTTTCATATAAAAAATGCACCTTCAAGAAACGCCTGAAACATTACTATATATCCCTAGAACCCTGATGTCCCTTCATTTTTATTTTTTTTATATGTCATTTTATTCCTCTTCTCTCCTTGTTTCCTCTTTCTCTCGCCTACCAAACTCATTACCTGATTTTAAATTCTTAATCCTTTGACATGTTTAACATAATTCACTTTTATTTAAGTTAATATGTGCAAAGCCTTATCTTTCCATTAAAAAACAGCTGTTATATTGAATTAAATACGTTTTTTCGTGTACGTATCTTTGGATGCACATTTTGTTTTTTAGTATTCCTTCGATCTTTTTGATCTGTTTTTTTATTGGCTGGAATATATTGCTTTCAGCAATACGTCCGCCAAAGTACTCATTATTTGTACCTGAAGACTTAAACAAAATAATTTTTTATTGCGTAGTATTGTCTTGTTTTATTTTTCCTGTGTATCGATTTAAAATATATAACTTACGGAAAAATAATCGAAGTTCGGGGTTGACAGTGGCGTGCCGCCCTTTGCGAGCGGGCCGTTAGGAAGTATATAAAGTGTTGCTAACATCTGATATTCCACCCACAGATTAGGTGGGGCGGGAGATATCGGGTGTACTCACTCCAAGTTACCACGGTTTTAAGATGATATCGAACCTAAGCATTATTGGCTTTTTTGGGTCATGTAATCAGTAATACCTTAACGAAATCTGTGAAAAAACAAGTATTAGATAATTCCAAGTTTTACAAAAGCAGAAGAATAAAATAAATATTAAAAAGAGTAATTTAGAAAAAGATTAGAGATTGTTATGTTGAATTATAGATGGCATTTATTGTATTTGCAATAAAGTCAGTTTTTGCTTCAATACAAAATTCTTGATTTCCTTTATTTTTTTGCTTGTATTAAATTACAGCTTTTTAATTACAATTATAAGTGTATCTGTAAAGGTACCTTTTGATATAACTGTAGCTGAGGACCTTAGAAAAAGGGTTTGTAAAGATTTATTTTTGGAAGATTAAAACATACATCAGGAGGGCCTCTGGTACTGCAGGGACCCGATAAACACTACTGTTGTTTCGAAAGCTAGGCAAGCGAGGCAGGAGCAGGAGAACGAGAAAAAAGAGCCTATTTAGCCTTGAATAGCCTCTGTGGGTAACTCTTAAGGTACACTCTTTCGCACTATTGCATAGAACTTCTGTTCTGTTGGGTTCCGGATTTTTGGTTTAACAAAAAACGTTTAACGGACGCTTTTAGTTTCAAGGTTGCAATTTTTGACCTAAGTACATACGGCCCGTTGTATTGCTGTAAACTGTAGATAACTTCTTGATTGATAATCATATAATGGTTTTTGTCCGTATGAGCGACTCTTTAAGTCGGTAGTGGATTATTACTCTAAGGTAGCTCCACACCGACATATTATGCACTTAACAAACTAATTGTGTCTTAACCCTCTAATTACCAGCGTCATCCCTCAGGTACACGAAGAAAAATATTAATATCTCGTTATTTTCTTAACCAATCTGCCTCATTTTTTGCATGAACTTGCTCTCCGCGCGTGAGTCAATCGTCTTAACCTCTACACCACGGAGGACGCTGGAGTACTGACACTTACTGGAGAAAAGATTCGAGCAATAATATGATAGATAAATAAATCTTTTAACTAATTGAACAAAAAAAACAGAGTTCCATCGTAGTTCCAATTTTTATTCAGCTTGGTCAATAAAATCTTTAAAAAATAACATTTTATACCGGATATAATACATATTATAATAGAAGACGTCCCAAGAAAGGTTGTTACAAAAGTTTTTAATAATTTACCACAAAATCTACGGTAAAATCTAATTGCCAAAAATTAAAAAATAAATAAAAGATCTTCCATAGTTAACATCTGTGTTTTTATTATAAAATGTATGTTAGTAACGTACGTATGTAACGTATGTATTGTATAAACAGGTATATATGCATATTATGTTCATTAATTAATTAATTTTTTGAAGAAGTGTTCAATTTTTTCAATAGTTTATTTATTTTTTATTTGTTTTGCATTTGTTTAAATTTAATATTTTTTTAAATTTTTTAATTTTTTATTTATTAATAAAACATATAAGACATGAATATCATGATATTATATTCCCAGGAGTTGTACGAGAAAACTCATTTGGGACGGTACATAAAAAAAATAGTACATTTCTTGTAACAATACATAGTATACATTTAAACAATAAAAATTTAAACAAATTTTAACAATCTATGAACTTAATATTAAAAAAGGAAAGAAAACATTTAAACAATCTGTGAACTTAATATTAAAGAAGAAAATAAAAACATTCAAACAATCTGTGAACAATCATTATTTTGTACATTTGCCAAACACAAAAGCCTGACTCTTTTTTGGCAAGTTCAACCTGAATTGTTCTATTTTTTTGTGTGTTTAATGGAGGTTTTTTTGTAAACGAAGATAATAAGTAATTTTCGTTTTTCTTATTACTACCGAGACTACGATATTTTCCAATATAAAAATTACGCGTAGTTTAGGATTGGCAATAGTTTTGATAGTTCACAAGTTCTGAAGTTAGATAACTATCTTTGAAATTTGAAATTCCTTCTGAAATCAAAATCCAATCTGTTGAATCTGGAATGTTCCATTAAGGGTAACTGCTGCGATTATTCAATAATAGTTGCAGAATTATTTGATACCTTTAAGAAATTTGACATTTTAGTTGTCAATTAGAAAAATAATCAAATTTCTGACGTTTAGAAAGATGTTTTTATTTGTGAGTTTTATGTGTTTTTATCATCTTTTAAGTATATTTATGATGATGATTTAATCATGTTTAATAAGGCATGTTTCAAAAGTATATAAAATTTCTCCCTCGGCACGGGACACTCCATCCCAGCGAGGAAAACATTATCTTGAATGTAATAACAGTAACACATAAATTGCAAAAGGACCAATAAATAAATAAATACAGAAGAGTGAATGCGGGCAACAAAATGAACGGAGCACTAAGCACAGTAATTTCCAATAAAAATGTGTCAAGCTAAACGGGCAGTGCACAACGGAGTTTTAGTCCCAACACTTATGTATGGAAGTGAAACATGTAACTGGCAGAGAAAGGATGAAAGCCGAGTGAACGCGGTTGAAATGCGACCTCTTAGACGAATGTGTGGGAAATCAATGTATGACAGGGTTACGAATGATGAAATCAGATGAGAGTGTAAATCTGAGTCATGTATAATTGATAAGATTAAGAAAGGGTCTCTGAGATGGTTTGGTCACGTAGAACGCATGGACGACGAAAAAATGTTAAAACAAGTATATATGGTGAAAATGAACGGCAACGTGAGACGAGGACGACCAAGGAAGACGTGGCATGATCAGATAAACCAAAATCTTAAGTCTGGTCATGTCAAAAGTAGACAGAACCGAAGGGCATGTATGACAAGATCTATGAATGTGGAGGAAGCTAGGAATGTATGCCAGGATAGACGTGTGTGGCGGTCCATTCTCTCTGCCTACCCCTACGGGGAAATGGCGTGATGGTAGTAGTAGTAGTAGTAGTAGTAATAAATAAATACGAAGAAAAACCATTCTATGATTATTTACAACAAAGTTAGCTGCATATTACAGCAATACAATGGGCTGTAGGTACTCGTGTCGAGAATTGCAAGCGCACACCGAAATTGTCCGTTACACGTTTGTTGTTAAAGTAAAAACGAAATCAAAATTCGGAACCTTTTTGTTCTCTGCAATAGAGCTATAAGGCTTTTCTGGGGAATTATTACTTTGAGTGTACCTACTATTAAACTAAGCTTATATTTCCAATATTATAGGCGAGTATAAGTAGTATTATTATTTTATTAAAATTAATGTTTACATTTTGATACTGACTATTTTATTTCAACTTATATTTTATTACTTTTTAAGGATGTTTTGCTATTTTATCACAAACCTTATAATATTTATATTTACTGTGCTTTACGTTTATTATCTTTATCCATATTTATTTACTATGCTTTTTCTTTACTATGGCCTATTATATCTTTTAACTATGTTACACATTTTGTACGAATTCACTACAGCCGATAGCAAATACACAAATAAAACTGTGATTTCATATACGTTTGAACATCAAATTTGTAGTTCCGTGACTAGTGTTGTTAGCTTGCGAATCAGAGGTTCGAGGTTCCAACCCCGCTCTCCCACTTTAATTTCCATTTTTCAATAAGGTATAATTGTTGAAAATATTCAAAAAAACATTTAAGTAACTCTCGAGACATGTTTTTTTATTTAAAAAAAAAAGGAAAAGTGTTCCCAAATTCCTTTTCAGTTCCGAGAGCACGTATTTTATTTTGTATTAGCTAATTTATAAAACTGGATGCTTTCATTGCTTTATGTACATAATCAATAAAATCCCTTTAATAAAAGATAATTATATTCAACGTTTTTTTAATGCATATTTTTGTTAGTGGAAAAGTATCCACATGAAAACAATACAGCGAGTAAGCACAAAATATAAACACAGCTAAAAACTATTTTGTAATTCATGTAAAATGTACAATAAAGATCTTAACGCTGTCCACCAACTCAGAAAATTAATTTTAAGGTCGATAAATATTATTAAATTTAAGGTCGATAAATATTTCATCAGAGAAGATCTATTGAGGTATATTGAAGTATCTGTATACACGGTTTTTCAGGGCTGTACTGCAAAACTTTAGAGGTATTTTTTTATGATGTTCTTTTTAAAAAATCGCATTTTTTCAATAAAAAAAAATAAAGTTTATAAACTTATATGAACAAACGATACACACCGGATCCGGAATAGGGAAGCGACTGGTTAGCGAAGGGATAGAGTTTTGCGGAAATGATGCTGGTCCGAGACATTAAAAATTTTCAAAATTAAAAACATTTTTAAAAAAAATTTATCACGAGGAATGCTCTTCTAAAGTTTTGCAAACTGGCCGATATATAAAACAATTTTTTGAATGAGTTAAATCCAGGGCTTTCAAAAAACAAAAACTTAATTCAGTGCTTATAAAATCGGCGTTATTTTAGTTATTCTTACTGCAAGTAAAACAAATAATTAGATAAAAATGTACATATTGTAATTATTATAATAAAGACACGTTTAAAGTTTTATGTCGGTCACGACAAAACCCAGTCACTGGTAAAAATTTATTAATAAAAGTGAAATAAAACTACAAACTTTTTTATATTATAATAATTAAAATGCAGTTCCACCGAGAAATGTCAGTAGAAAAACTCAATCTAATCCATAATTTAATATTATTATTATATTGTGAGTATGGTTGCTAGCTATAAGGTTACTGTTCTGTGATAGATAGCAATTATTCCTAATCCATTTTTTTACTTCCGTATTTTATTGAAAATATTCTTAAAAGTAGAGACGTAAACACAAAATACAAACGTGCATATTAAATATAAATAATTGAAGAGATTGAAAAATTTAAATTTAAATTGAACTATTTTCTATCTTGTATTATCAGCCGTTGGGTAATTTTTTGGTTAACGGAATAAGTGTTGATACCGTACTAAGTATTGTATGCAGCGGGATATCATTGTAAGTTTGATTCCTGAACAAAGATTTGGTAGATTTTTTGAACTTTTGTTTTTGAATTGTGTTATTTACAGTTTTTTATTACATAAAAAAAGTATTGTCTACTAAGTAAAACAACAAAAGATTTATAAACAATTCACGCGTTCAATTCAAGTGCAATAGTAAAAGTGAAGTGCTTCATAAAAGAAACATAAACGGAAGAATTCAAAAGCGAGTACAAATTTCTATACGGTCCATAACATTTCCTCTGTTATCGGTGTACACATCCTAAAAGGTAATGAGCTCAACAAATATTGTTTGTTAACATACTAATGATCAAAAAAAAAAATTAACAAGTTATAAAATAATAATGACATTCCCAAGGCGTTAGAATGGACGTAAAGGATACAAAATAAGATAAAGGAGAAAAGAGAATAGCGTGACAGTGATACTTATTTAATGAGAGTAGTTCTGATAACTTATTTATCAATTATTTGAAAATAATTGTGTATTTCCCTAGTTTTTTTTATAACTCTTAATATAAAAAGGTCTGGGAATTGCAAGCGTTGATATTTTTTCAATACTCATAAATACTCATAAAATATATTCACAAAAAAAAGAAAAACCCGCACTATAATCAAACCACAAATATATTTAAAATGAGAACTTAATTGCTATCATAATGATTATAATATTAAGGTTTGTAAATGATTAGTAACTTTATACAACCGAACGGATAACAGCTCTACGCAAAGCTATTCCCCAGGAGTATTTTTTTGGAACTAATTACTTCAAAATGGCCGAAACTACTAAAAAACGTCTAAATATTTACCAGCAGTGATTACTTATACCAAATACATTCTCATATAATTTTTACCTTTATAATTTTTTTAAAGATTTTGATGGAAATGTCTTAAAATTGTATTTATGTATATTTGTCTTATGTCTAGTACTGGAAATTCTGTAAAAAGACTGTCTGTAGAATATTGGTAGGGCTTTTTGTTGGCTACTCTTAGTAAGGCTTTTTGTGCTTTCTTTAATGGCTCGAATGTGGTTTTGTTTGTTCCTCCCCATCCTATTATTCCGTATCTAATAGTTGATTGTGCTAGAGCATAGTATACATTAATTTAAGTTGTTTTGCTTAGGATGTTTCTAATGTTTTTAAATAAATATATAATTTTTCTAAGTTTGGTTGCTGTCTTATATAGATAAAATATTAGTTATTTTACACCGGGACAAATTTATACCGCCAGGGTGAAAAGGTTTATGGGTAAAATGCCGTTGTGTAAAAGTACACAACTCCTGTAATATTCTCTTAAATACTTGATGGAAGCGTCCATTATCTAAAACTATATGATGTGTACGTAATATGTATATTATTTGCACTGTGCCTATGTAGCGTAGGTATTTGGATTAAAGTGGCCAACAGTATTGAGAGCCATAATCCCTTTAATACATTTCCCACACGGTTGTCCGCTGCACTGAATACGAATCCGTTTAGTAACAACAGTATTGCTTATAAAAGCACAACCAACTTTTTAATTATTTTTTAATTTATTTTATTTTATTTATTTATAAATCATATAAAACAAAGTATTTTACAAGTATAATACGTTGAACTACATTCCCAGGAGTTACAACAACTCAATTCGGGACTTAAATAATATCAACATTTAGAAAATAACACATATTGAAAACAACAAAGAAACAAAGCAAGTTTAGCACCCTTATAACCAAATATAGCACAACAATATATACGCCTAAAACCTTTTCTTACACAAGCAGAATAAATATGGATAAAAAACGATTTGAAGAATTAAAAAAAGTAGTGAATCTATTAAGGGAGATAAGGTCATTAACATCACATGCCATGCAGATGATGCTGCCATAGTAATGATGAGAACATATTCATATGAGTTAGTAAACATCTGGATGCCTAAGAAATGTCGTATGGTACAATAAACACTTGATTATTGGAAACATAATTCGGATATACAAAACGTGTGTCAGACCAAATCATGGTGTATACAACAGAGGCGAGGATAGATAGAGAGAAAATAAAAAATACGAAAAACCTAGTAAAAAAACTAAATAGAAAAACCAAATAACTGCTCAGAACGTCAGAGATGAAAGTACTAAAGGCAATCGCAGGGAAACTCGAAAGAGGCAGAATCTAGAGTCAAGAACGGATTTGCGATACCCATTGCATAGTAAATAGATCATGGAGAGATTACGTCCATAATCCCATTAATGGACAGCTCCAAAATCCCCTATACCATTGCTCACGAAATCCCGGCCGTTTGCCGTCTGCCCGGAAGACCACCAAGGAGAGGGAAGAACAGCTGAAACTGTCAGACTAAGAATGTTCCTCAAACTTCTATTTTGAAGAGCCTGCATTTCAGAAATTAGCTTTTTTGTGGCGAATCCCCACATACAGGATAAATAAGCAAGATGTGAATAGCGACACCACTTTTGTACCGGAATATTCTTAATCAAAACCTGGGCCCCGACTACAGTGGAAACTTAACAGAGTTTTCTTCTATTGAATTTAAAGTTCTTGTACGAAACTCTCTATCTTTTTGTGAAATTTTAATGTATCCAAAAAATAAATAAATATACATATAATAAGACAGGCGCCGTGGCGCAGTTAGTTAGACGGCTATCTGTGAAACTGGCGTCGCGGGTTTGATTCAAGAAAAAGTTGCAAGTTGCAAGTTGAAAGTTGCAAGAAAAAAATCCAAGAAAGATTTTTTCTCAATTGGTCTGGGTGTTGTGGTGTATTTTTCATTACCTTATTCCATATCCCCTCTATCCCATTTGCTGACAAGCCTCAAAATAGAGGCTTAGCGGGTTATTCCTTAAAAATATATTTATATATATATTATATGAATATTCAATTTTTCATGCTGAACATTTAAGTCCATTCAGGCTATTTACTTAGAATTAGAATAGTCCAGAAACCGCGTATGCGCATCAAACTGATCCCGTCCAAACAACTTATAAATGAGTAGTTCTACGTTTTGGCTATTAGGTACTGTGTAGATGTCGCTAAGTACGCAACTGCCGATTTAAATTAAATTATTTATTAATTTATTTCGATGGCTTACGCCTTTGACTAAATATAAAATAATATTAAAAAACAATTATAATTAAACAAAACACCTGTACACAAGTATAGAAAATAAGGATACATAAAATAAAATAAAATGAAATCAGCAGAAAACAAAGAAATAATAAAGGAAAATTTAATAAGAAATTATAACATAGATTTTTTTATTTTTTATTTATTTATAACAAAATAGAAGGTTTTTAAACGTTTACATATTTCATTATATTACATATTTTATTTGTACGAAATATTCCCAATCAGCAAAAGTGCTGGTATGAGGGGATATTATATATAATAATACAATAGTTTAAATAAAAAATCGATAAAATTATATCACATATCACTCGTCACACGGGCTGTATATATAGATATGCAGCAAATTAACAATAAATAAAGAGTTTAAGTATAAAAAGTATTAAAGTAACAGAGGCAATGTACGAGTATCATAGTAAAAACAGTAAAACAAGTGTAACACTATTATAATTTAGAAAAGAAGTGATTAAAAAGTTATGATTTTAATTTGGATAAGGATAAATGAAATAAATCAAAGGTTCATTGCCGTGTTGTGTCGTTCGTAAGTGTCAAAATACTGCTGTGATTAAAAGGTAATGCGGTAGAATCACATTTCATGCGTAAGAAGCGAATTCACAATTGATATAATTTAAAAATTCGATTATTTTACTATCTGCCAGATTGTTGACTAAAATAAGGTGGTCATTTTGTGAGTATTGCCAGGGTAGTCGAATTTTTTACAACATCAACAACAACAACAAACCATCACGCCGTTTCCCCATAGGGGTAGGCAGAGAGGATAGAACGCCATAACATTATATCTTGACATACAGACCTCGCTTCCTCTACATTCATACATGTTCTCATGCACGCACGCCGATTATTCCTACTTTTGACATGTCCATCTTCAAGTATTTGATGGACTTGATCGTGCCATGTCTTTCTCGGTCTTTCTCGTTTTCTGCATCCATCAACATTTGCATCGTAAATCCTTTTAGCCGTTCTTTCGCTGTCCATTCGCTCTACATGTCCAAACCAACGCAGCACCCCTTTCTTGATTCTGTCAATAATGCATGTCTTAGCCTTACACACTTCACGGATCTCGACATTTGTGCTCCTATCATACATCGTTTTATCACACAATCGCCAGAGGGATCGCATTTCAACAGCATTCCACCTACTTTCATATTTTTTTTTCCAATTCCATACTTCGCTCTCATACATTAGAGTTGGAACTAGAACTCCGTTGTGAACTGCTAGTTTAGCCTCCTGCGATAAACATTGGTTTGCCAAAGTAGATTTTAGTGCACCGTTCACCCTGTTCCCGGCACTCACCCTCCTTTCAATATCTTTCTCGGCCTTTCCGTATCTAGTAAACATACTTCCCAGGTACACAAATTCTTCTACCTGATTCAGAATATCTGAGTCGAATTTTTTACCCGATTTTCTATTAAAAAGCCTAAGTGCATTATTAAACGGTATTAATTTACTTAATAACCAAATAATTGTTTAATGTTTTTCTTACGCTTGTCTAATAAAAGTACCTGTTGTCCAGTCAGTAAAATATTTTTTGTTGTAAAATCTAACATAACATATCACAAAATGATCTTATATTTGTGTATATTGTTCACTGTCTGGCAACATTACGCGGCCAGTTCACGCATGCGCGCAGGCGGGATGTCGGGTAGAAGGGGAACTTTTGTACACAGTACGATGTATACAAACTTGGTTCTACGCACCTTCTGGTATATTATAATTCAATGGTTATTTATTTTTAATTCTTTATATAATTCTATTGTAATTAGACCAAAACATATATCAATAATATGTTGACGACAACTGAATTCGATCCCATTGAATCCAGTTTTTGTCTACGAAAATTTGGATTGACTTTAAATATTGCTGATAATACCTAATGGTCCAAGAAGTATAAAAATTGAAAACTATTTTCAGGCGTTCCCTTGTATATGTAGGTGAAATACTTTGTCCAGAATGTCACCCGCATTAATAATGGTTTGAGCTCTTTAACTTCACAAATATTAATATATCGAAGATATAATGAATATAGATGTTTAATTATAGACGGAAGTGACAACTTAAACCAGCCAATGACAGGTCATAAGCTCTGTAAATGCCAAGACTTATATATTCCCTTTTTAAAAATGTTCTTCATTTCTGTTGTAGTATATAATTATGTTATTTATTTTTAATTTTTGATGGAATTCCATTGTAATTTGAAAAAAAAAAAATATTTTCTTGTAAATTCTAAAACAAAATAATTGGTTCACTTCAACTTTTTTTTTTTACCAATTATTGCTTTTATGCTCTAACGGGCAGCTTTAGACTGGTAAACATTACACGGAGTGGAGCATTTATGCAAAACATAATATTATCTTAAGAACAATTTTCTTAAAATACGGTCACTTATATTTTCGTATAAAATCTAATGTAAATTCTTGGTACTCCTTGGTAATTCTTGGTACTTGGTAATACTTCTGTTTAAATATTTAATCAATTTACGTGTTCAACCGACATCTTCAAAGTGGAGGCGAAAGCTGTAAGCTGTTATCAACAATACTTTGTGTATGTCCAAATGTTTGTAGATATCTACTGGATTTTACCTTTTTTGCGGTTTCAATTTGGGTAAGCTTTTATGATGAAAAACATTTTTAGGGTTACATTAAGTTTTGCTACCATGGTGTTTTGTAAGTACATAGCAATCCTCTGATACAAATGAATGCCTTGTGGTAGCTTGCAACACCCCCACATCTAGATTTTAGAATTTATTTTACAAACGAGCTTTACATTGGATAAATTATTTGATTTTATATATAGGGTGTTAAAAAACGTTGTGTCCGTTTTTTCTAAATGAAGAGAACAAGAGGACGCAACAAAAAAGTTCCAACAAATTAGCCAATAATGGATTCTCCGTCATTATTTTACAACAAATCAGCCAATAATTCATAGCATTTTCACAGTACACTGTGTTTATATCGCGAGCATCTTTGGCCGCTTTATTTCCTCGATTGAACGCGAAAATAAGGAAGTGCTCACTTTCGTCTACTTGACATTTCATTTTTAAGGCTTTTAATCAAATAAAATGATGCGTGTAACGTAAAAACAAACAATATCTTGTAAAGCAGAAAATTTCCTTACAAATGCCATATGACTTATAATTATTTTTCTTATTTTGTTTTACTTTTAGTGCTCATTTTTACATTTGGAAATAAACGAATACAATTAATGTTAACAACAGGGATGGAGAACATTTTAGAGAAGTGAATATGAAAGTCTAGGCATTTACAGGGTTTATGTCCTGCCATTGGCTGGTTAATGTGGCGACTTTCTACATTGTGTAAAATTCACTATTTTGCCCATGTTTGAACATAATATTTCTTCAATTTTCCATCTCTTGATTCTGATGATGTTAAAGAGCTGAAACCTTTATAGTTGTGAAGATATTCATCCGATCGAATTATTTCACATATTAGGCAACGCCTGAAAACAATTTTTAAATTTTTAAAGTTTGTAGGCTAAAATTCAGTCTCTTGTCTACAAACATTTTGACAAACTAAAAATATTTTAATAAAACCAACTGGTCCAAGATAAAGTTTAAAAATTGGAAAATTATTTTCAGGCGTTGCCTAGTATGTAAAATAACTCGATCAGATGAATCTCTTCCCAAAAATTAAGGTTTCAGCTTTTTGACTTATGAATATTCAAACATGGGCAAAATGGTGAATATTACACAGTGTGTAAAGTGCCCACTTAAACCAGCCATTGCCAGGTCAGAAGCCCTGTAAATGCCTGGACTTCCACATTCCCTCTAAAATGTTCTTTATCCCTGTTGTGATTTGTTACCAATATGTATATCACTGCTGTTTATAATATTATTTGTGAATTACCGTCCTTATTTAAAATATTTACGCTGTTGTTTTATATGTACACTTATATTATTATTAAATGGTATTACAGCATTTGGAAAACAAACCCATACACCTATGTTACACCGAAGTTGTTAGTAAGATTTTATAGCTGTTGACCATGTAATGTTACCCAACAGTTAAGCCTGAAATAGTGCGAACTCTAAAATAGATAAACGACATGTGTCGGGTGTTTTTTAAATGCGATACAACTTTTAAATAAAATAAAAGGAAGCAAATGTTTGCCGTAATAAGTTTATTTTCATTGTTTTTTAAATAACAAATAAACGCATTATTTTTTTGAAATGATATCTGACAAATGACTTTCTCGGCTAGCTGCTATGTAGCGCATTCTATCGTTCTGATTTTTGTCTGTTTTTTACAACTAATCCAACGTAATTTTCAAAAAAAATCGTGTTCATTATTTTTAAATGCTTCAAGAGTTGTAGATTGTTTCCATAGACCATGAACTTAATAAGTTTTTATATTCTTAGGAGGATCGTTTTGATGAATAAGAATTTAAATATAGTCTGTCACTTTTTCGCAGATGCTTTTCCGATTACTTTGCAAAAAAGACAACGAATGCCTGGCTAAAAATCGAGAAAATCGAGGTCTCGTAGTCCCGTTTTCCGCACCCCAAATCTAAACCGATTTTCCAAAAGAAAAAGTATTAAAATAAAATTTTCTGTGTTGGTATCTTTTACTTTTTTTGAAAAATAGTTATGTTTGTAAATCGTACGTTTAAAGATGTAAAATAAAGCCAGGCGCTTCAGAAAGGTTTTTGAACGGTCCTAGCTCACATTAAAAAACGAATAGTTTCTGTAGCGAGAAAATCTGAGGAGAAAATACGGGAATACGTTTGTATGATGTCAGACCGCGTATTCTCTTAACGCAGCCCAATGCCAATGTCGTCAAATCACAGAAACCTCTAACGAGACAAATAATTTCTGTGTTTGGCCAACTAAACAATTTAAAAATATAACAAAGAGTAGTTCTGATATATTTAATCCCCCGAATCAAATTAAGCTGTCACCGAAGATTTGGTGTCGGCTTTCAGCTGTAAGTTTTGATGATTTCACTTCTAGTTTTAGAAACGTCTTCTTTCACTCAAAGCCCATACCGGAAATGACTAAAAAGCACCTAACGAGAAATAGTATCTCCCCTGTAGCGAACATAATATGTTTCATTCAATGGATATTTTGAGAGGGCAGTCCGTTCAAATCCCGGCAGTTTTCAGACCCGTTAACCCTTGCAGACCTAAATTATTCCCGTGGATATATATTTTTTTATTCAGCATATATCAAAGATTTATATACTATTAAGCGTGTTGTCCAGATGTTTACTGAAATATTTGTTTTTGTAATATTTTTTTTTTGCTTTTATTTAATAATGTACATGCTTCCACTTTCCATTATGTTCAACTCAACACACGGCTCTTGGCCTTATAGAGTAAGCGATTCGTTATTTTTATTTTTTTTGTAATAAATATGTATTTGTATGAATAAATTAAATAAAAATAAATAAATGAAAGTATCATTTTTATATAAATATAAGACAATAAGTCTATTTGTTATCTTGTTTTTGGTGATATGAAATTAAACTATTTGTGTTGCTCTGTAAAACAAATATTTATTTTCATTTTCATATTTAAAAATAAAACACTAATTACATTATCATAAAGTTATAAACATTACATGCAAAACAAAGAAACGACATTAAAAGTTTATTGGTCGATCTTTTTTAATAAGCAAACTAAATTATTTTTCTAATATTTTCACCACTTAAATGACAGCCGCCATTACCAATCTTCTCTCCTGGCGCCACCCATTGACTTAGCCAAGTCAACACACAATCACATTTGAAAAGCGCGCTATAATTCAAACATAAAAGAATCCTAGACATTATTTCTTGGTCGGTATTTCTTTACTTATTATTTATTTCAACATATTAGAACAGAGATGAAGAACATTTAAGAGAAGGTAATGTAGAAGTCTAGGCATCTACAGGGCTTATGACCTGTCAATGGCTGGTTTAAGTGGCCACTTTACACACTGTGTAATATTCACCATTCTGCCTAAATTTAAACATCTACATTCCTTCAATTCTTCCATTTGTTGATGTTTGTGAAGAAATAATTCAATTAGATGAATCTCACCAGCATAAATAAAGGTTTCAGCTCTTTAACTTCACAAACATCAACAGATGGAAGAATTGAAGGAATGTAGATGTTCGAGTATAGGCAGAATGGTGAATGTTACACAGTGTGTAAAGTGACCACTAAAACCAGCCATTGACAGGTCTAAGCCCTGTTGATGCCTAGTCTTCTACGTTACCTTCTCTTAAATGTTCTTCATCTCTGTTGTAATATGTTGATATAAACAGCTCCCCAGGGAGTTGAATCCAGTCCTTGTCTACAAAAATTTGGACAAACTCAAAATATTATTATTTATTTGTTTTTTTTTATCCTTCAAAAAATATTGAACGTATATTTTTAATGAGCTAATGGTTTTCAAACTCAAAATTAATAGAAAAAGCGCTTTTAACATGTGTTTTTTATTTTACAATATACGTTTATTGAATCTAATAAGTTTAATTTTAGTGAAATATATCTAAAACTCGTCTCAAATATCATTCATTAGAACGCCATCTGTCAAACTAAATAAACGTTTTTTTGTGTAATGCCGACTATTAACATACGCAAAAATAAATATGTGGATGGTTAGTTGAAAATACCTGTGATTAAAAATAAGTTCGCTGCTTTTTAATTTATGTACGTACGGGATGAAATCAATATTAAATTCCGTTTATATTATGAACGCCCAGGCTAAAAGGGTTAAGAATCCTACGTAAGTTGCATGAGCTATTGGTTTTTTTATGAACAGAAAAAACATTTTAGCTTTGAAAATAAAATCATATTTATTCAAAAATATTTTGAGTGAATGGTGAATGTTACGCAGTGTGTAAATTGGCTATAAACCAGCCAATCAAAAGTTCTAAGCCCTGTAAATGCCTTGACTTCCATTCCGTTCATAAAAGTGCTTTCCCTCTCTGTTGCAACAAATTTAAATGAATTTCAAATTAATGAGTTTTTTTCCAAAACAAGTGTGTCTTGACCGTCTTAAATTAACTGGCCTGTAGTTTTTAAAGAATATTTTAATTTAAAAAAAAACGCATGCTCAAAAAACAAGCATAATTTTAACTGATAATTTGATAATTTTTCGCTGTTTATTTTTGCAATTCTTTAGTAAAGAAAAAAACCATCATTATTTCATGTCCTCTTTCTAGTTAGAGCATATAGTATTTACCAATAGCCTCCAGGCATCTCTGTCAGTTGACAGCGCCTATGCATTTTCTCGGGACATTTTTGCGTACCGCAGTTGTGACACGATAATGAACTGCCGGTTAACAGTCAGCAGCGGATGTCCAGGACGTTGAGAACCTGATTCCTTGTAAAGTAGGTAAGCGTAGTTTATCTTCTCCGTTTGGTGACAGTTTTTACCGGAGTTTGCTGTGTCCGTTCTCTTATATCTTTTTTCTTCACAAAGTCAAATCACAGCACGCTTAAGATTCTGCTAATATGCCTATACTCAAAATTGAATATTTTGGACCCTAGTGAGGTGCCACTGGTTACGCCACATTACTCTTTGTGTGTGTAGTACATTGCCTAGGTTAAGGCGTTTAAATTTGTTTGCTACCTACTAGGCTCTGGTTAAAATATTGCAATGCCTACCGTGGGTACCAATATTATCCCGTCCCCATAATAACAACTGAACTGAACTGTGTGCATGTGCTTTTTATATTCTCACCGCGATCGCGAACAAGTTATTTTGGCGATAAATAACTCATTAACTCCACTGTGTCGTGTAGTCGCATTTAATATTCAAGAAAACACGTCAAGTGCCCCTCTTTCTTGACAACAAGATCTGATCGAATCCTGACTACCGCGACAGAAGTTCCAAACAATAAGCAGCTAGAACCTCAGTACAAGGTAGGTAATTGCATTCATTGTATTAGGGTTCGGTGGCAAAGTAAATAAGAATAACGCATCCCGCGAACCAGACTATTTCGAGCCGTTCATCTGCCAATGGGCAAGTGGCGCGATCAGCCACGATGAACAAATACACACAATATTAAATAAATAAATAAATTATTTAATGACGTATAGTGAGTTCCAGATATTTTATTATTTTCCAGATATGTTCAGTTCCAGATATATGTTTTTTTAAATGGATAAAAAAAGATGAATGCCTCCCTTAGCAGAAATTAAAAATAAACCGACCTCTTGGCATATTTTAACGACACACTTGGCATGTGGAAATCGGCGGAAGGAGAACCGGAAATGAAACAAAATGCCATTTCCACTTCAGGACTGTTTCCTTTTGGAATTATTAAAGGAGGTGTCCCTATCTCCCCGTATATGGAACATGTTTAAATTCAGTTTTATAATTTTCTCGCACGCGGATAGTAAAGGCATAAAACATCTTTAGTATCCAAGTATTATGGCTATTTTACCGACTGGAAGTTTTCAGATAAAACCATTTAAGAATTTTCAGTAGTTTTAATTTTAAGCTTTGAGGTGCAAATGTTTGTTACTTATAAACAATTATACGGATATTGATTTAAGTTAAGTTCTACAAAATAATTGATCAACGACATTTATTTGATATTTAAAAGTCCAGGCATTTACAAGCCTTTGTTTATAATTTTTACACCAAAAAAGTTTACAAATGGAAGAGTTGAAGAAATGTGGGTATTTAAAAAAAAAAATGTTTTTATTTAATATTATATAAAATTACAACATGTCACCAAAAATAAATACAAAATAAAGCAAAAAAACAAAAACTAAAAACGAAACGGAATACCACACCAAAAAGAAGCAACCTCTTGTGCTTGCTGTGGGATTTAAACATAGGGAGGATGGTATATTAAACACAGTCTGTGTTATAATGGCCACTTAAAGCGACCAACGACAGATCATAAGTCTTGTAAATACCTCGACTCCCGTATACTCTGCTAAAAAAAAAAATCTCTCATCGTTGCAATAAATTGCGAGTACATTTTTGTTTAAGAACCGCGTATAGAACAGTAAAAATATCTACCTAGCATAAAAGCTTTTTAATTTCATGATCATCATCATTCCTTTTCCACACCTAATGGTGCATAGGGCACTGCATTGGTACACCAATCGCAGCGTATCTTGATCATTTTTTTGTTACATGAAGATAAGATGGTCAGTCTTACGCCTCCGGTGCCAGTCGAGTGACTATGAAATATGCTAGTTTGAAAACACCATTTTAAATAAATATTTCATATCAACCATGTCGGGAATCGAACCCGAGACCCCTTTCATGGTAGGCAACCGCGCTGACCATTACACCACGAGGCCGACAAAATTATTACGACGAAGCTATTTAATTTACTGAAATAAATATCTTATTGGTTTGCAAATATTAAAACCATTTATTTGATTGACGTGGCAATTACTTTGTAATAATATTCTACGATACATTATTGTAAAACAGTGAACTTGCCAAAATACAGTTGACTTTTTTTCATTACCGAATACTTAAACTATTGATTCCAAATTTTCAGAATTTTCCTTCTTTTAAAAAACATGCACTATCCTGGATTCAAACTAAAGATATGAATTATTTTATTCTATGATTTATTTTGTTGCTCTTTAATAATAAGGAATATCTTTGTGTTTTTTAAAAATAATTTTTATTTCCGTTTTTGATTACTATAAAAAAAATATACCATATTATCTTTTACAGAATATTTTATTTTTTCTTTCATATGTTATTCAAAAATATTATACCTGTCCATTGTTTATTATAGGAGCAAGAATTCATTAACATTTTCTTGTATACCCACGAACAGGCCATGCCTTTGTGGGATTTGTTGTTTACTATTTTTATATTAATATGTATTTCGTTGATATGTAATTATGCTTTCTTTTTATAATACTCTGTTTTGTATTATTATTTTGTTTATTGTAAGAAAACAAAAAAAAAAAATGTATTTACATAAAACTGTATTTGAAGCACTAACTTTGTGATTATTAATTTAAAATGAATTCAAAATAAAACAACTTCCTATCAAGGTATAATTTACAAATGAATATTATCCTATTTTCGTGTAGCTTCGAAACCGGGCGGTAAATTTAAAAGAAAATAAATGATTAAAAACAAAATGGTTTATGAAGTATCAAAATATAAGTATTTAGGTATTATTATAGATTTCACTTTCAATTGTGAAGAACAGGTAAAAGCAGTTTGCAACAAGCTAATAGTTTGCTTGCTTAACATATACCACTTAAAACCACATCTACCATGCTCAGTGCTGAGACTAGTTTACTTGGGGCTAGTTGATCCAATAACTCAATATGGAATAAGAATATGGGGCCTAAGTTTCAAGTCTTATACCAACAGGGTCTTGAACCTACAAGTACAAATTTTAAAAACTATCTAAAGAGTGTATTAAGAAATAAAAATTATGACTTTTTATAGTCAGTATATTTATGATAATATTTTTTAATTTTATTTTTTTTATATGGGAGTTGCTTTATTATTTACCTTGCTTATAATATACAAGGTTTATATATAAAAAGGTGGATTTTTCCGCAATTAAATTTCTCTAAATTTATCTAAACTGTTAGGATCAGAAGAAATATACTTATGTGGACCAATCGGGAACTTCTCAGCATTTGCTCATGTGGAGAGGAAACCACTTAAAACTCTTCAGGAGAAGCCGGCCTGTTGGCAGTAGTCAACAGGCCTTCCGTTCCACTAGAGGAGTGTTCGGCATTTTCTTCCCTACTTTAGTTTATTTTACCAATTGCCTGCACTATATTGACCATGTATGATACTACCTCTCGTGTGTGTTCTTTATTACCTTTCACCGATGGGATGTTGCGTAGATCCTCACCCAGGCTTCTGCATCTTGCCTCCAGCTGTTGCCTTTGAAAGCTGAAAAAGGGGCAATGCATCAACAGGTGAGGGACATCTTGAAGAGTTTCATCGTCGCATGGGCAGCTGTCTATCTCGGAGAGCTTGAAGCGATGCAGGTAGCTCATGAACCCACCATGACCCGTAAGTATCTGGGTGAGCTCGTAGCCAGCATTCTGCATTCTTCTGAAATCATAGGCATGGAAAATGGTAGGGAAAAACATTTTAGTAATACTTCCGGCAATCTCATTCAAATAACGATCGTTCCAGAGTTGAAAGATCCTGCTTCTTATTTTCCTTTTGGCAAAACTGAGCGGAAAATTGGCAAAATCGGGGGCTGTCTTTTTGAGCGTAGCCTTCCGAGCCTTTTCGTCAGCCTTTTCATGTGTCCCCGTATCCAGCGTATTCTGGATATCTGTTCTGATGTCCATTACAATAGGGTTGACCGAATTTTGGTCAGTTATTGCATTGACGTCAGATTTGCAATCTGTCAGGATCGTTATTTTCTTCCATCTATTTGGTGGCTTCTTTAAAACATAGACCAGGGCTTCTCTGATCGCAAAGAGTTCCGACTGAAACACGGAGCAGAAATCGCCGAGTTTTAACTTTCATGACTGCAGCTCTCTGACGCCATCGTAAGGTACAAAATGATGATAATTATGATAATATTATGTATGTACGTAAAAATGTATCTCTCTTTCAAAAAAATAGCGACAATCATAATCATAATACTAGAAATAAGGGCAAATTGGTAATCTCGAAATTGAAGCTAAGTAAGGTAAGCACATCGTTTGTGGGGCACTGCGTACGCTTCTACAATAGAATAGCCGACAATGTCCTAATTATGACGGACAATAAGTTCAAAATTTTCATAAAAAGCGTACATCAAAAAAAGACCTATTGTGGACTTAATGAGTACATGGAAGATAGCAGTATATGGAATTAATAGTATTCATTTATTTGTATAAGTTTATTTGATTATTTTTGCATATTTTTATTTATTGAAAACTGACTGTCTCTTTGTGTTGTTTTGTTTATTTATTGATATATATTGACAATATTTTGAGTTTGTCCAAATTTTTCTAGACAAGGACTGGATTCAACTCCCTGGGGAGCTGTTTATAATAACATATTACAACAGAGATGAAGAACATTTAAGAGAAGGTAATATGGAAGTCTAGGCATCTACAGGGCTTATGACCTGTCAATGGCTGGTTTAAGTGGCCACTTTACACACTGTGTAATATTCACCATTCTGCCTATATTTAAACATCTATATTTCTTCAATTCTTTCATCTGTTGATGTTTGTGAAGTTAAAGAGCTGAAACCTTTATTTATGCGGGTGAGATTCATCTAATTGAATTATTTCACCTACATACTAGGCAACGCCTGAAAATATTGCCTGATATATATTGACTTTCAATAAGCGTATTAATAAATATCTATATTGAAGAAAAAATAGAAACTAAACTAAAACTATTTAACTTAATACCCAGTGAAAATCGAGAGGAAAAAACTTTAATACATTTTTGAAATTCATCAAAAACTTATTTACAAAAACTAATGAATCTTAAGTGTGCACATAAATATTTTTTGTATCTACCTTTTATATAGAAAAAGTGATAATAAATAAATATTAATAAAAAAATATGAATAAATAAGTAAAAAATGGCATGCTATAAAGTGAAAATGCTTTTAATTTTTAAAAGTTGTTTTATTTTAATGTTAAGCTTAAAATATATTTTGTTTTATGTATTGTGAACTTTGCTGACATTTAAAAATAGCTTGTCCTTTATGTAGATGAAAATCCCGACCCGTTATAAATTGGATTTGTATGGAAAAGGTTACACAGAAAACTAAAGCACATTTGCGGATATCTGGCCTTCCTGATTAAAAGCTCCCGCGAAGACAACCACTTTGTCACGAGCTTTTTCTGATACACGGCGTGACAGGCATGTTGGGATCCGTCTCAGCACCACCTGTTCCACTCGATACGGATTAACCGCTTTGGAGACCAAGTCAGGCGGAAGTTGAGGTATTTGTGGTACATTTTTCCGGCGGTTATTTTTTCTGTGGTTTATTTTCCCGCGCTTCCGGCATAATCGCCCGCGCCCGTTTTGTGCCTATCGATATTTCATTATATCAAAGAGTCGCTAATCATCGTCAAACAGTTTCACGAATGAGTGAACTTGTAACGAAATGACACATGTATATTTTCTCGTACATTAAATTTAGAAACGCTCAAAACTTCTTGAACATGTAATACATTTGCTCATCACCGCATGTTTGTATGTTGGTAATTTTGATTGACTGATTTCAACTCTTCCAGAAATAAATTCCCAGTTAAATTAAAAGAGTGGCTCCTCAGAATAGGAAGAGGTCCTAAAAATAAGAATTTTATGCTGCCTTCAAGAATCAGAGTTAATCAAGTGTATTTTACATTAATATGTGATTCTCCTTAAAACTTAATTTTAGTTTTTGGAATTGAGATTGTTACTTGCAATTTTTTTTGTTTTTTTATTAATTTTGTTTTTAAATTCAATATTTTTTTGATATTTTATCATTGGTTCAAATTCAAACATTTTTTTACGTATTTTCAAAATAATTTCTTTTTTCTTTTCCCTTTTATGATAATATAATATTCTTATTTTTCTAATATGCATATATAATATAAAGCTTAAAAAATTTACATGTATTTATTTTTATTTAATTTAATTTTTTTATTTTATTGCAAGTATGTAGTTTAATTATTTTGCCAATAAACGCCGTTATCTGGCACTGAATGTTTAATTCTTAAAAAAACTGAAGATACTAATGATGACTTTGATCATTTAAATTGATTTTTTTTGTATAATTCAGCTTCTGGAATGTTTTTTATTTTCCGGTCCGGGTGCGCGCGCGTCACCAACAATCAATAAACTCTTATCCGCACCCAGTGGTGCATAAGGCACTGGATTTTTCAACTCAAATGCAGCGTATCTCAGTTGCTAAACAGGGCAATGAAATACTAACGTAGAAAATCACCGTTAAAATCAAATAATTAATTCCAACCATCCTGGGAATCGCACCTTGGACATCATGCATGGTAAATGAACGCTTTAACTACTACAACAGGAAGCAGCCTTTTCTCCAATCGATTTATTTTTCCAAGATTTTAAATTTAAATTTACTGTCTTATATTTCACTTAAAGATTCTTCTCATCGTTTCTTTGAATCCCTTAAAATAAATATGTGTTTATGTTTTTCCTTTTTTAAAAAAAATGTTTTACTATTTTATTTTATTTTTACATATGAGCATGTTTTTCATTCTTTATTTCCATTCTTAATTTTTAATTACTCTTACAAATTTTCTTCATTTTTAATATTATTTCCATTTGTAAATACTCACTACAAACTACGAACCTTAAAATATATTTTTTTCACTTAAATTTTAATTTTTAAACAACTTTCATTTATGTTTTCTTTTTCCTTCTCTTTTTTATACTTTCATAATTAACCTTACATATAATTGCTTTTTAATATGGAAACTTCACTGGTTCATTAGAATTAAGTCTAATTGTGTAAAATATTAAACTTTGTAACTGTACTGTATGTTTCCTGAATAAAAGAAAATAAAATAAAAAAAATAAAAAAAATCTTGATAAAACATGTTAAAATTCATATTTCGACAATTATTTCATTTTAACCAATTTCTTGTTTCATTTCTCTTTGATTAGCCTGTGTAGATAAGTTGCATATAGCTGGACTATTCTCCGAAATTCCATTTCTCACTTCTCTTTGGTTAACTGAAGGAGACAGACAACTGCTTTGTAAATTTCTAAACCGATGAAAACAATTTTGGAAATAAAATTCATTGTTCGTACATTTTTATGAAATACGTTTATGTTCTAAAGCAAAATACTAAAACTCTGAAGAAAAATTGTTTCTAGCATATTCATATGGTTTTCAGGGATCTTCTAGAAATTCTGGAAATGTATTTTGAGTTGGTGACGCCAGGACTCGACCTTTTTCCCTTTTAAAATTGAGCATTGGAATTTTCCCAAGTTGCGAGATTAAATTTTCCATGCATATTTGTATCTGACAGACTTTTTTTTCCCGTGCAGAAACTTTGGTAGTCTTTTATCCGTTATGGCTCAGTGGGCGGTGGATTAATGCTAGTGATGGGATATATTTAATTTTTGAATCGAGTTTGTAAAAACGATTATTCGACTTATTTCATGTCCGCTCTCTAGTTTCATTTCATTTCATTTATTTCATTTATTTATTCAGATATTTAGAACAATACAGAAAAAGACCCAATTCATTCTAAATACAATAATAAATCACAAATTACAGTAGATAATTATGTTATTAAAATAATATAACAAAATGTAAAAAGAAAAATTAAATGTTAGAAAGTGCTTTCCTAAGGGAAGGCCCACTGTCGTGAAATATGTCGACATCCGAGGCGATGCGATTAAGTAGCAAGATTGCCCTACCAACCGGCATAACCATTGGCAGGTTAGTTCTGCATCGCGGTAGGTAAAACAATCGATGCTGTCTTTGTCGAAGATAGTTATCAGGTACGAACAGACCTACATCCATCAGAATTTCTGAGTTATGTATGCGACCACCGATCACCTGGAAAAAGTGAACACCCAAATGAACGTCCCTCCTCCTCCATAATGACTGATAGCCTAGCATTCCCAGTAAAAAGTCAGTTGGGAAGAGCCAAGGATAATATCCACACTCTTTAAGGTACAGATAGCGCAGAAATTTTTTCTGCACTCTCTCCACCATCAAAGAGTATCGAGTCTCATGTGGCGACCAAATAATGGAACTAAACTCCAAACGACTTCTTACCAAGGAATTATACAATGTCCTCAAAATCTGAGTGTTAGAAAAGATCTTGGCATTTCTAAGTACATAACCAAGCATTTTAAGGGAGTCATTACATAGATTAACTATATGAAGATTAAAAGATAACTGAGCATCAAACAACACCCCGAGATCTCTGGACGTTGAAACCCTTTCAAGTCTTACTCCGTCCATGAGATAACGATAGTATATTGTTTTGGATGCTCTTGTGTATGCCATTACAAAACATTTGGAAACATTGAAGAACAATTTGTTTTGTTTGCTCCATTGAATTATATTTTGAATGTCACACTGAAGTTTAATACAATCAGAAGAAGTCAGTATTTCACAAAAAATTTTTAGGTCGTCAGCAAATAAGAGAAAATTACAAAATTTTATGACTTTACCAATATCATTTATAAAGATTAAAAAGATTAGTTGGAGTGTATGGTATCCACAAAGAGCCTCAATGCATCTCTATCGGCTGCCAGCTCCTGTGCGTCCCCCGAAGTTAGATTCTCGTCTGAAAGTTCTGACATAACTGCTAACGAACAGTCAGCAGTGGACGTCCAAAACCTGATGCCTCGAGAAATCTTTATTACAAATTACAGTACAAAATATAACTTTATTAACGGAGTTACATGTTGTTTTTCTTCTTCACGTGTCAGGTCAGATCCACTCGATATTGATGACCAATTGGAATAAAATTTTCTTGCCCTGAGCGGTGAGACAAAGCAAGAAAATTTTTCCTTCTGACCCCTCTACGTCCCTGGATCTTCATTAGAAGCTGAAATATGACATATTTATCACCTCTCAACACATGGCCAAAATATGAAATCTTACGAAGCTTAACAGTGGTGAAATATTCTCTCGGTTAAAAATATTCTGAACATTCTTCGGTGGATCGGTTATAATATAAACTTTAAGAGTTTTCGCCTCTACACCCTACAGTGAGATCAATTCTCAGAATCTACACTCCGGTGCTGAGATAAAATGCAAAATAAAAACCACCCGAACGGCATTAAATGCACGGTTTTTCAGGGCCAGACCACGAATCTTCAGAGGAACATTCCTCATGATAAGCTTTTAAAAAATCCAATATGTTTTCTCAAAAAGTCATTTAAAAAAAAGAAAAATTCATCTCAAAATGTAGTAAATCCTTAATTTCTCGGATGAGCAGACGCTCAACAAACCCCTTACCCTCCCCTACCCACTCGCTTCCCTTGTCCACGTCTGGTGCATATCGCTTCGTTGCTCAAATAAGTTTTTATCGCAATTTTTTTGTCGGAAAGGTGTAGGGGTTTGCGGAAGGGATACTTACTAGTCCGAGAAATCAAAGATAAACTCCATGTACAAATTTGTTTTCATTAAAAAAATACGGAAATTTTGTTTATTTGAATTATTTAAATATAAATTCTGCTAAATTCTTGGAAATGAGGGCATTAGAAGCAAAGATAGCAAACTCCCGTTTTGGCGTTTTCGAGAAAAATAACAAAAACTGCTACGCTAATGCCAAAGAGAGTCTTTATGTAAGACATGTTATTTTCAATGAACTTTAACTTAAAGATACTAATAAATAAGCTTTAAAAGAAACACGAATTCAAAAAACTTTCTTAATATTTTTCATTTTGAAAATTTAAATCTCCAGCCTGTCATTGGTCGAACAAATGGCTGATGGATATTTCTATGTTTGCTTAACACTATTTTCAAATTATCAGAAGTATGATTTTAAAATACATTTGCAACTCAACTCATGATTTTTATAAAAATAAAGTTGATAAACTACAGAATGACATCATAACCAAATAAAATATTTTTTTGGAGGTTGCTATCTTTGCTTCCAATGCCCTCAATTTAACAAATTACAATAGGGATGGAGAATACCTCAAATAAAGAGAATATGGAAGTTTAGGCATTTACAGGGCTTATAACCTGTCATTGGCTGGTTTAAGTGGCCACTTTATACACTGTGTTACATTCACCGTTTTGCCTTTGTTTGAACATCCATATTTCTCCGATTCTTCAATTTATTGTTTAGTGAAGTTAAAGAGCTAAAACCTTTATTGTTGTGAAGAGATTCATCTGACTGAATTATTTCACATACTAGGCAGCGCCTGAAAACAATTTTTATATTTTTAAACTTCTTCTTGGACCAGTTGGTTCAATAAAACCAACCCTCAATTTAAGACGTGAAATTATCTAACAAGATGGACATATGATTATTCGAATCACCAATAACAACCGATTGTTTGAACTCAGTTCTTCCATCACTAGTATACATGATTTTGTATTGGGGAGATAGGCTTGGGTGTGAGTGTAGACGTGGGTGGTCCGATAGTGGGTGGTTGCATATTGGGTTTTGGTGATATCGACCACAAAGCCCTCCGGGGTATGCTTACAATAACTTTCCGTCAACATAAAAGCGTTTAAATTTTGCACCAGTAAACAATTTACATTGTCAATACCCTGAAACATTTTCGTTTAACGTCTCCGTAAAAAAAATTAACACACTAACAATTTTTATCAAGCGTCTTTAAAACAATTCGTCTACCTGTCTACTAAATATATGCGCATTTACGTCTAACATATTATTTTATAGGTAACATTACGTATATATTTTTTCTGGGTTGATAAAAATCATAATCTTCATTTCCCTATCCGCACTCAGTGGTGCATAGAACACTGTATTGCTATTCCAGTTTTAAGTGGAATTTAGGGATATTAGTCTTGTGCGTCTGGTGCCAGTCCAGGAATAGTAAAATATGAAAAATTGAAGAGCTGAACCACATTAATGTAATACTTTCAATAACATTCATTTCATTATTCCATGTCCACTCCCTAGTTGGAGCATATGGTGTCCTCAAAGATCTTCCAAGCATCTCTGTCGGCTGCCAGCTCCTGTGCATCCTCCCGAGTCAGGTTCGCGTCCCGTAGTTCTGATATAAACTGCCAACGAACAGTCAGCAGTGGACGTCCAGGACGTCCAAGACGTCGAGAACCTGATGCCTGGTAAAGTAGGCAAGCGTGGTTAAGGCTCTCAGGAGGCATCCGCAGCACATGGCTAAGCCAACCGTATCGCCTCTGCTTGAAGACAGTTGTCACCGGAGTTTGCTGCGTCCGTTCTTTTATTATTTCGTTCCTCACAAAGTCAAACCACCGCACACCCAATATTCTTCTGAGACTCCTATTCTCAAAACTCAGAATTTTGCTGCTTTGGGCCCTAGTGAGGTGCCACGATTCGCATACGTAGAAGAGAACAGGTGTTATGCAGGCGTTATAAAGGGGGCATTTGGTTTTTACTGAGTAAATATCCGATCTCCAGACAGCCTTCAAACTATTAAATTTGGTGCCTGCTATTCCTAGCCGCACTCCTAGTTCTTTTTGAAAGCTGTCATTTTCCGTAACATATACTCCCAGATATTTGAAACTCTTGACCCTTTCGATGACTTGGTTTGACAGAGTCAGGAGATTTACAGGATCATTAGGCTTTCAATAACTATACAAACATTAATCAAAAAATAAATATTTGCCTTTTTATGATTAAGGCACCATTTTAAGCGAGTTGTAAATAATTAATTATTAGAAAGTTAGAATCGAGTTGGAATAAAGTGATCCGTAAGTCTGCAGTACTAGCCATAGGACCACAATCCAATCCACTTTCCATCAAAAGTCCGCCGTGCCAGGAATCGAACCCGAGAATTCAAACATGGTAGGCGAACATGATAACCGCTGCAATATGAGGTAGACTTTTTCAGAGTACCACACGTTCAGGCATTTGTTTTTGTATTTGTCATGCGCCTGGACACATAATATTGTAGAGTTGCCTAGTATGTAGATGAAATAATTCATCTAGATAAATTTCACTCGCATAAATAAGACTTTTTTTAATGTTCATTTTTTTCTCCTTATTTTGCTAAAGGCTTACGTGTCAATATTTTATCCAAAATAATCTAGACACCAGTATTTAAATGCACTTAGGAATTAAAATTGCTCCAGTGATTAAAATAATAAAAACATTTAAAACAAATTATATATTATTAGCATCTTCCATATTCGTCAAAATAAAATTTCTGTGTACCAGTATAGATAATTTATTTTATAAATAAAAGACGGGTGATACTTTAATCTACAAATTTGGAATATCCAGTGACCGGTTTTATCCCTTTTGCGCCATCTTCAAGACTGGTATCTTTATTAAGGAGTGTAATGTATTTATACAAAACAGAGGTAAGGATAGATAATTCAAAATCATATGAAAGTAAATTAAATAACAGTCAATAATAGTAATAGTCACTGGATATTCTAAATTTGTAGATTATAGTGTCACTCGTCTTTTATTTATATAATAAATTACAATGAACTTCCATCAAGAATTTTCACTTACAAACTTAAAAGAGTATAGATAAATTTACTGTAGATTTACTCGTAATATGATAAAATTCCAAGTATTTTGTGTCTCTGACAGTGCTGTGGAAAATTGTGGAAACTCTTCAAAGTTATTCCAGGTAAAGGACTCGATACATTTTCCTTCGAATATACATACATTACTTGTCTACAGACATTTCTCATGTCCTAGGACGTTATCTAAATCTATAGAAGTAAACATTTCTTGTGGCGATGCAAACATAACACAAACTCCTATCCTATTTTGAATCCCGTATATCTTTCGATCGGCAGGATTATCTTGGATTTTTCTAGATCGGTTTATCTCTCAGAATTGTATTTAAATATCAGAATGGTCCTCGGTAATCTAAGTAGGCAACTGAGAAGCATGATCATTCCAATAATTGGATTAATACGTGATTTTTGCAGCATCCGTTGGATTGAATGAATGACACAAAATAGAATTTGTTTTATTTGCATTCAATCAACACGTTTTAAAATGACTGTTTGTATTAATTGGAAACTAAACCAGATTAAACGTATTGATTACGCAGTAAAACCTTTAAAACTTATTTTTACCTATACATACCTATATATTATTTCCATTTATAAATACTCACTACAAACTACAAGCTTTAAAATATCTTTTTTTCACTTAAATTTTAATTTTTAAACAACTTTCATTTATGTTTCTCTTTTTCCTTCTCTTTTTTATACTTTCATAACTAACCTTACATATTATTGCTTTATAATATGGAAACTTCACTGGTCCATTAGAATTAAGTCTAATTGTGTAAAATATTAAACTTTGTAACTGTACTGTATGTTTCCTGAATAAAAAAATAATATAAAAAAAAAAACGTGGTGATTTGCCGTTCGTCTACCATTTTTGGGGTCCTGGGTTCGATTTCTGGCAGAGTCGACGTGACATATTGATTAGAAAGATTTTTTGAACTTCAATGTTTCAGTCTTCCCGAACTGGCACCTGACTGATCACCTTGCTTTCATGCAACTGATGATCAAACTATGCTTCATTTGGTTTACCAATTCAGTGACGTTTGCACCACGGGAAATGGATGATGATGACCGAAATCTTAGAAATAATCTATTTTATATTTAGTTTATGTGTAAAGTTTCGAGGTAGTGCTGCACGACATGTAGGACAGTATCAAGTAGGTAGTTAGAACGGAAGGATGCCCTCGACGAACATCGACGAGGCTTGCAACCCTTCAAGTCGCTTCTCCCGAGGGGGCGCACAGAGGAGGAAAACACAAGAATGTCGAATTGCGTCATGGAATGTAAGGGAACCCATGAGTGAAAAAATTAAAGAATTGTTGAGATAGAATGTGTATTACTGAATGTTAGAAAAGGGGAAGCAGTATGATGAAGCACGGTGACGCCCTGGTTTTCTGGCCGGGGGAGGGGGGGGTCCCAGATACGGACAGAGCCTGCCAGGGAGTTGTCGGGTTTTGTCGTCCAGATTTATATAATGTATTGTAGAGTATGTTATTATAAGTTCGTGACTTATGTTTGTAAGATTTATTTGTGTAATTTAATTCAGAAAAAAAAATTGTTTTACAACAAATGTAGCGTCACACATGTGAAGCTGAAATAAATAAGATTGACCCGTCCACTGACATAACGTATTTTATATTATCAATGAGAAATAAAAGTATTTGTATACGACATTTTATAAATTAAAATTTCAAAAATATTGTTTTGTAGTCAAATTGAATTGCGTTTGCCTACCATGTGGTCTCGGGTTCGATTCCCGACATGGTTGACATGAAACATTTAATTAAAAAGGTGTTTTACAGTAGTATATTTTATAGTCCCTGGACTGATTAGGTAAAGTCATAACAATAATTTATTGTGCTTGTCTAATGTATTTGTTTTTTTTGTTTCAGGTAGGTTCAAAATTGTTTTACGAGATATCTGGGGAAGTAAATTGGTAAGTAATAATTGTTCAGTTTTACTCCACGTTATTAATTAATTAAATGAAAATTGAATCGGGTTGTGGTCCAGTGGCTAGTGACTCGGACTCACGGACCAATGGTCCGTGGTTCGAATCCCACTCTACTTCAACTTTTTTCCCATTTTCTAATAGTGAGTTATTTTCAACTTGTTGAAAATGGCCCTAAAAATTAAATATGTGGGTATATCATAAGAACGCAAATATTTATTTTTCACTAAAAAAAAAAAAAACTGAAAAAATATTTATGCTTTATTGAGTTATTTCATAATTTCCTAAAAGTACTTATTTATTCCTTTGATAAAATTACATTACATATCAACATTTATCAAGAAAATATTTCTTCGATTGATATTAAATATTTTACATTTCTCCATTTCTTGTTCAATGCGCTATGAGATTCATTTTTCTTATCATGGGTAATCGTATCTTTTTTATCTCTAGTTTCTTTTGTGTAGCATTGTTTGCTGAATTTTATTATATTTTTTATTTGATTTCACCTCTAATTATTTTATTAATAAAATACATTCTCTCTACATTTGAATGAACTTTTATTTTAAGTACTTCCTATCACCATTGCCCTAATTTGTGGTAAAGTAACATACATATTAGTGTTATTTATACTTGTTTTATATTTTGACAAAATTATGACAAATTAAATCAAATAAATCTTGCCTTAATTAATCAACACCAAAAGCAGTAGACATACGTCATCCGGCGATGTAAACAAATCGATTGTTGATCATCGATGAAAACATGTTCAAATATGTGTAAACTAAATACAATAGAATTTGAAAAAATAGCGTAATCAAATATTTTTTATGAAGACGTATTTAATGATCGAATCTGGGATGCAAAATCGTATTATGTATTTTGTTATTACCACTAAACTATACAATTTATATTTGAAGCCATAGAATTAGAATTGTCCAGAAACCGCGTACGCGCATCAAACTGCCCATGAGAATCTTGCTCAGATAAACCTTAATGTACCTCGCCGTAACTTGCGTACCAATCCTGTCTTTGCTGTAGGAAATTATAAAACTAACATCGGATTCTTTTCCCCCCTGCCAAGGATCCTCAGAACAGTGAACGAAATCTCACTAAACGGTACTGTCGATGTGTTCCTACAGCAAGGGCAGGCATTTAAGAAGCAAGCGGTGTTGTCTCTCCTGTCTCGCGATGTCACACTTGCCATTTCCGCCTAGATTATGCCATATTTATACCTTTTGTTAATTATACATTTTGTAAATTTAAGTAGATTTTAAAACTGTTAAGATTAGGTATTACTCATTAATGCCAACCTATTACGGCTTACTTAAGCCCGTTGATTGGCTTTAAAAAAACTGATCCCGACTAAACTACTTATAAATGTAAATGAGTAGTTTTACGTTTTGGCTATTAGTTACTCCGTAGACGTCGCTAAGTACGCAACTGCCGATTTAAATTCAACTATGCCGTGTTGTGTCGTTTGTAAGTGTCAAAATACTGCTGGGATTAAAAGAGAATACGGTGGGATCACACTTCATGTGTAAGAAGCGAATTCATTAATTATATTATTTGAGAATTCGATTATTTTACTATCTGTCAGATTGTTAAATAAAATTACATGTACATTTTGTTAGTATTGCCAGGGTAGTTGAATTTTTTATCCGGCTTTCTATTATAATAAGTCTTAGTATAATAATAAACAATATTAATTTACTTCATTTCTAAATGATTATTTTACATTTGCCGAATAAAATTACCTGTTTTTTATATAGTCCAGTCAGTAAAATGTCTTTTGTTATAAAACATAACATAATACAAAATTACCTTGTATTTTTGTTATGATAATATATTGTTCACGGTCTGGCAACATTACACGGTCACTTCATGCATACGCGCAGGCAACATGTCGGGTAGAGAGGGGACTTTTGAACACAGTACAAAGTATACAAACTTGATTCCACGCGCCTTTTGGTATATTATAATTCCATGTTTGAAGCACTAACTTTGTGGTTATTCCTTATAAAAAGATCAATAAAAACAACTATGTTTGTAACCACTTATGATTGCGATTCAATCTATATTGGAAAAACTAAAAGAAACTTCAATATTAGAGTAAAAGCACTCTTAAGGTGCCTAAATAATTTATTTTTTTCTAAATTTGCAAACCTTCTGATCTCAATCGTAGTTTTAAAGGCACTCGATTAAAAGTTCTTTACGTTGAAAATAAAATCAGACAACTTGGAAATTTTAGAAATTGAAAAAGCAATTTGTAAAAAATTATAAAATCTAATCAACAATTTTTTTTTTTTTTTTTTTTAAAAAAGAAATATTTGCGTTCTTATGATTTACCCAAATATTTAATTTTGAGGGCCATTTTCAACGAGTTGTAAATAACTCACTATTAGAAAATGGAATCAAGTTGGGGTAGAGTGGGATTCGAACCACGGACCTTTGGTCTGTGAGTCCGAGACACTAGCCACGGGACCACAACCCGATTTAATATATTTCCGTCAGTCCACTTTTGTCTTATTTTAAAGATCGTATATATCTATTATTACGCTTCACATTCTTACAAGACAAAAATACTTTATTTATTAGCTCTACGTGTTATTTTAAGTAAACATTGATAAAATTAAATACGATAGAATTCATAAGTTAAGTATACCAAAGACACTCGTATAGTTTTGAAACCACTGAACGTTTATAATACGCACAATATTAACGAAAATCATTATATTCATTAGCGAAAACATTGTGTTTTACGTCAAAGTCAGCAGGTTGAAGCATTTTTCATTTCCAAACGAAAACGATTTTTCTTATTTAAGATACAAAGTTTTTCACGATTTTAACAAGCTGTCAATTAATAGGAAAAGCTATGAAAGTTGATTGACCAATCGCCCGAGTAGCTTGCCCCATGAACGTTAACTTATTTTCATTATTTTCCTGTCACAGCCTCTTCATAAATTTCTTTTCAAACGAAGCGATTAATTCAATTTATAATTTTAGGAACTGGAATTTTAAGAGAGCCTTTCAAGTTCTTTTTCCTTCTCATCTTAAATTCCTATTTATCCCCTCTTCTAATTCACAAGCTCAGCCATTAAACAAAACTCGTTAAAATATTTAATGAGAATACGTTTTATTAGAATAAAAAAACCACTTACTATTTTAGAAAATGTTTTTTCAAATAACGAGCATGACATTCTTATGAATCACGTTTTTTGTATTTCATAAAGTTCCATGGTAAATCGAACTGACTAGTCATGAAAATAATGATTTAGGCAAGCGGGCTCATTGGTCGGTATAAAAAACCAAGATGTTTGATTTTTTACTTTGTAATAAAATAATTATCATTTTTTGTATCATTCGATTTGTGTATTTTATCTGCATTCAGGCGGATAAAGATGGCCGCCATGGGAGATAGTGAGTTTTAGAAATAGACGACTTATTAATTGATTAACTTTTAACATTAAATTTGCAATGCTTATGAAGTAGATTAACTCTAAAATAATAGAATTAAGGAAGAAGGTAGTAATTTTCACTAAAATCATATCAACCCAAAGAAATATGACTGTATGTCTTCTTTTTTACATGAATGATGGAATGTGTATTTTTGATAAGCTATTGTGGAGAAGCCTATGGTCGGTCGAGGTCACCAGTTGTGTTGGTCACCAATTGTCGACTCTACTATTGTCTCTGTAGGTGAGTTGACCAGCGTGTAAACGATACGAGATGTTTTTATTCCTGCACTGCAGGCTAAAATGTGGTGTAGGAAGTCGTCTGAAGTTTTACATCCAACGTTTCATGCTTGGTCCTCACTTTGCTCTTCAAAAGGTTGCTTTAAACCTCATAAATAAAAGAAAGTCGGTACTTACATGAGTTTGGAACTCTATTTATTAAAGAAAAAATAAAATACAATAGTTGTAACAACTTATATTTACAAATAAGTTACTAAGTAAAAATACTTGGTACACTTCCACTATTTTTTTCGACCAATTAGCGACTTCGCCCTCTAATGAGCATCTTAGATATAATAAGAATCGAGCAATCGATAATAATAAGAATAAAACGTAGGTTAATCATGTTGGAAATTCCAGGAATAAAATAAAACATACGTTTTATTATATAAAATCTTTGGGCCAAACATTAATTAATAGTAAAGATCGGGTCAACAAATTTAAAAAAAGCGGAATATATGATTTAACCTGTAATTGTCTTGGTTCATATATAGGACAAAGCGGGAGAGCAATTAAATATATATAGAAAGAACATTTAGCTTTATATTAGTTAAATAACGATATATCAAACTGTGCATCAAATTTAAATGAGTAAAAACACAATTTTGACAAATCGATGACATCAAATTTTTACATGCAGGACATAAAAGTTCGAAGTTAGATAGATTAGAAATTTTAAAAATAAATAAGGTAAATAATAATAGCAATAGAATTTTAGTAAATCAGCAGATATAATTCAAAAACTCACCCTTAGTTGTACATTGTAATAAAACAATAAATATTTTCATAGAATAGAATCCTCTTTTACAGTACACCGCCAACACATGTTTCAATCATTTGTCCCATTCTGAATCATTGAAATATTACGTATTGTGTCTCCTTTTCTTACTCTTTTTTAACTTATTTTTAAATGTACCTACGCTTAAGAAAGTATTTGGTTTTATATCAATTATCCTTACATTGTATAATGTTTACCAGTCTGAAAATGCCAATTAGAGGGTGAATGCGCTAATTGGAAAAAAAATAATTTATTGATGTGTACTTACTATTTTTAATTAGTAACTTATATGTAAATAAAAGTTATAACATCATTACAATGGAATTCCATCAAGAACTGTCAATAAATAATTATAATCAAACAAAATAAAATAAAATAAACGAATATGTTATAGAACCAATCAAATTGAACACTTAAGTTAAGATTATATGAATATTTTATACTACTCGGTTGACAATAATTTCGGAAAACGTAGATCTGGAATATTTGTAGTAGATGGCGGGCTGCAGAGGTAGAGAAGGAAGAGCGATCAGTTCGTCGGTGCTTTTATATGCTTGTCTATGCTCGACGGTTGGCGGTACCTACTTCTGAGGCACCACACTATCTCTTTAAAAAAAAATTGTTAAAGGCAAACAAATATTTGCTATATTTTATTTGTAACTCGTGCAAAAGTAACAGATATATTTATTATAAGTCGTTCACCTTCCAATAGCTTAACTTTATTAATTTTTAATTATTTCTTATGGCTCCAGTAACGAGAGAACCCTTTTAATACCCCTTCATCGCTCTAATTTTCTTGCATCCTCTTTTACATTAGTAGCTGCTCAGTTGTAGAATAATCTACCCACGAATGTTAGAGACGCCCCTTCCTTATTTACATTTAAATCGAGTTGTTCTTTTCTCCTTTTTCTTTCCATCCTATCACCTCTCCTCTCCTATATTCATAGTAAAGTGTAAATTTTTTGGTTATTATTTTTAAACTTGTTATATAAAAAGGTATTCTATTAAAAAATATCTATGTACTTGTAATTTTTTAAAACTGAACGGTTCGGGTAGGTAGGAAGAAATTGCCTTAAGGCCCTTATATGTATAAATAAATACTTATTGACTTATTAATTCTGGTTTACTGTTTGTAGCAAAATTGTTTCAGAAAACCAAAACAATGTTGTTCTCGATAGAAAAACATCTTTTATTTGCATTATTTCTTCCGAAAATGTGATCAGCGTATTTTTGCCTGTTCTGAACGCACATACTTTCAAATCATGGTAAATATTTGAAATATCCCGCGTTCGCGCCTCTTGAAATCGTAAAAAACAAGAACGCTGCCATATTTGAATTTACGTCGAATAAAATTATAAAGCCCGAATCGTTGGCCATTTATTATTCAAATGATGAGATTTTCCAAATGCTCGGAGCGTGACTTTTCAAAAGCCGCGAAAATTAGCATTTCCCAAGAATTATGAGTATTACTAGTTTGCTGACCTTTCTTTAATAATTAATACTTCTAGGAGAAATTACGACTTGTGAATTGTGAAGTTAAAAGTAAACAATTAATAAAAAAATAAATCATTAAAATTATGATATTAAATAGCGATGCAGCAAACTTTCGAGAAAAGAATAAGGTGTTATTAGCTGGTTTAAGTGACCACTTTTCAGTCTCTAAAGTTTTCTCCATCTCTGTTGTAGTATGTTAGTCTCTAACTCCTTAAGGGGGTGAAATCCAGTATTTTATCTACAAACATTTGGACAAGTTCAAAATATTTTTGCGGTTTTGGTTTCGTATTTTTTTTCAAAAACAAAAAATAAGTTTTTTTGCGGCCCTTTTAATGTTGAATTTATTATCTTCAAGTCATTAGAACAAATTTTAGTACAATACTTAGGTCTTTACATGAGAATCTATGTACCAACTTAGTCTGGTCTAAATTTTAATTGGCGTAATCTGCCGGTCGAAAAGTGACTATTTTAGTTATATAAAACTTTTGAGTGTATTATTTAATATAAACACCTTTAAAAAGTATTGCCTATATCTAATGCATGTTTTTTTTAATTGCGTGATTTTTGAAAGAATAATTGTTTTAATATGGCAATATTGTATAATTTCATAATTTTTCGTGGGTTTACTGTATACAGTATATTATTTAATAACTTTTTTTATTATTTGTTTTTAACAATAATTTGTTAATACCATTTTTTTATGCGTATAAGTTTATGTAAATGTATATATTTTTTTGTTTAAATTCTTTACAAGTTATTTACAATTTGCTTTTTATTTCAATTACTTTTCTTATATCCATATATATATATATATTTTCTTTTTCACTATGTAAAGTTTCACTGTTTATTTTGCATAGCAGTATGCTTTTTATTGTTTCTACATGTATACAAAAAAGCGTTATTTATCTTTTAAATTTTTACTTACTTTGTACTTACCTGTATATTTTTTTTTACCCCTTGGGTGTATTGTAAAATTAAATAAATAAATAAAAATAAAATATATAAGACTTCGAGCTAAACCATGTCAATGTTTTTTATCCCACACTGCGTTAATGGCTAAGAGGTCTACGAAAAGCAGCAAGATTCAACCCAAAGAATTCCAAGTTGTGCAACGAATTGAAAAATATACACATTCTGCACATTAGGACATAAAATAAATGTTACTCTTAGAAAATTAAATAGCAAGGTTTGAGTTATGGTGATGTGATTGGGAACGCAAAATAAATTAATTGCAACAGAGATGGGACATCGCTTATGGCATTCAGTATTTTGTAAATGCATATAAGGTCCATCTCCGTTGTATGTTTCTCTAATGAATAAGAAATTGCTCTATTTCATCATAGGAATAATGACTTTTTTGCACTCCGAGCAACCATGCCTCTTTTCTTAGAAACTGTTGTTGAACACACTTAATATGGTCAATATAAGTCCTATAGAACGGAAACCAAATTTAAGAAGCATATTTTAGGTGGGGTCGACCTAGATAGCTATTATTTACTCAAATATCTTTTAAACTTCTTCTCCGCTAATTTGCTTCAGCCAGTTGATGAAAACTAAAGTAGACTTTATATGAACCCAATGAAATCGTGTTGATTTGACGAAAGCTTTATGTGCGCTTGTTCGCTTTTTACACGAGCCAAAATATAAAGAATGTATTTACATATTTCAGTAGACTCCCTGTAAACACTGCATAAACGATGCTTAGTAAAATGCCAATTTATTCCTCCCTATCTTGAATTATAAATTATAATTTGACATTTTCTTTACAAAAGAACGCCTAACTTAAATACATAACCTCTTGTTCATTATTTACGCATTTTTAAATGTATTATTATGATAATTCTGATTAGCTAGGCTAGATTCAATATTTTTTTTGTATAACAAAATAAAATTGTTGGATAAATCAGATGTAGTTCAGTTGCTTTGTTTTATTTTATAAAAAATTTTTATTGCAAAATGTTTGCATATTTTTTTTCTGTCTTTTGTATGAGTGTATACGGTACTATCAACTTACTATCTTCATAATTATCTAATCTACACCTAATGGTGCATATGTCACTACACTAGTACTTCAACTGCACAGTTTCATGCTTCAATTGTTGGTCCAGGGACTGTGAAATATTGCAGTGTAAACAATTTACCTATTAATATTTCCTGTCAATCATAAACAAAACGAACCCGAGACTTTACGCAAATAAGCTAACCACTAAACTACGAGGCGGATGAAAGTGACTAAGTATAGAGTTTGATCGTAGGGATTTGAACGTTCGTAATTGAAATGTTTTTGATTGTAGCTACAAGTTTGATTGAAGACATTAATCACATTTCATTGGTCGACTGGGAATTTTAGTATGGTATTTATGTAGACTTTTATGACCACCTTGGTAAAATGAACTTTTCTAAAACATCTAAATATATATTCTGCAGATATCCGTTTTATGAGATGATTAGCAAAACAGAAAAATGCCCATCTTTGAGGGACCACCCGTTAAACCTGAGGATGTGAGAGCGCTCGCCCCATACCCAATAGCCTGATACTTGAAGGATCTAGGAATGGCGGAAGAGATTTAGCAATATTCAGTACGAGACTCTTTAAAAACCTTGGCTCAAAGATGGGCATTTTTATTTTAGTGAGAAAAGTTCTCATTTTACGGGAACCCGTCTCAATAGACGCCAGGAGCTAATTTACGACTAAACCCCATCCATGTATAACAATTAAATATAATGATAGACCTCATAAAAACTACGCAAGAATTGTGATCAAGACAGCACAAGATCAAAATTTAATAACGTTAACTTTTTATTTTCTCTCTTCTTTCTGTTAATTCCGTTTTGTTTTGCTCCTGGTGAACTGTATGTTATGTTTTTTATTGTTTTTACGTGAAAATCAATGGTTTAGTTACTAATTTTATAACTCAATGTGAATGTGTTGAATTCAATAAATAAATAGAATTATAAAGACAAAATTTGGAATTAACGCCCTTCTCCAAAAATGTCGAGACCAGCGAAAATACGATTTTGATTTTTTTATTGACTACGAGAAGGCATTCGACTGAGTAAAGCTCTCAGAACTACTGAAACTCTACAGGAGTGCCAGTTGAATGACAAGGATGTTAAATTCATAAAAAAATCTTTACTGGCAGCAGACAGCTGTGGTAATATTAGGTCACAATGTAACGAAAGATATTACAATAAAGCTTGGAGTTGGACAGGGCTACATATTATTGCCTATTATTATTATTATTTAATTTATTCTCGGACAAGATTTTTGAGAATGCTCTCTTTGATGTCAGTAAGGGAATAAGAATTAATGGCAAAATTATCATAGATATGCTGACGATACCGTTATCTTGGCTTAAAATGCATATGTTCTTCAGGAACTCTTTAATAAAATTGACACAGCTGGTAGAGTACTGGGCCTGAACATCAATATGGCTAAAACGAAGATGATGGTGTTAAGCCGAAACCTTCACAATAATCCTGTATTGCGACTGCATGGTTGAAAAATCGTGAAAGTGGCTAACTTTAAATATCTCGGCAGTCATATAACTTCTGATCTTAACCCAGATTGGGTAATTCGTAGCAAAATAGAGATAGCGCGATCAGCATTTAATAGAATGAAATCATTCTCCCGCAGTGATAGTCTGAATTTAAAACTGAGACAGAAGATGGTTAAGTGCTATGTGTAGTCTATACTGCTCTACGGGGTTAAAACATGGACTCTCTAGGTGAACTCCACGAACCGATTAGAGGTTTTTGAAATTTGGCTTCACCGGAGAATGCTAAGAATCCCGTGGACAGATTAAGTAACCAACGTGGAGGTGTTGAGACGAGTCAGAGCCGAAAAACAACTACTGGCTTTAATAAAATAGAGAAAACTCCCATATCTAGGCCATATCATGCGCGGAAGTAAATATGCGCTTTTACAACTAATCATAATGGGGAAGATTGAGGAAAATCGTGAAGTTGAAAGGCGGCAGATGTCCTGGTTAAGAAACATCCCTGACTGGACCTGACGGGACGTGTTCGCGTGGTTGAGGCGCTGTTCCAGTTGGCACAGGACCGAAATGCATACTCTAGAGTGACCTGATATGGCATAAAAAAAAGAATACAAAATTTAAAAAAATTTGACTCTAATTTGTTTTTTAATAAATATAGTATTAGGTTCATGATACCTGGGAAAACCATGGGAAAAGGGCCATGTGCGAACAAATCTTGGTACACGTTAAAAAATGAGAAAACTTTCGTAGTAAACTGTTTGTTTAGGAGATCAGAGGGGAACATTTTAATTGGATTTGGAAGGGAGAACATTATGTACATACACAATAAAAAACAAATGGATCAACGAACGATTAGAATGAATGTTTACATTCAACCGAGGTAAAAAAAAATATTTTTGCGACCTAAAATAACGTGATTGATTTCATTGAAAATTGATAATATTTTATGTATGCAATTAGATGTACTTCTACATAACGATTAGTTTTTCACTTTCTCAAATAAATGACCATATATTTGCTAAATATACCTAAATTTAAAAAAAAATCTATAATAAATTTATTGTTGAGTGCAGTGCTATTCAAATATGATTTAATACTTGTTTCTATTTTTTTTTAGGAATCTCTGATTTTATACTATTATCTACCCAAATAATTAAATTTTCAGACCATTTCCTAAAAGTCTTGTAACGTGCTGGAAAAATATACTCGTATTGTGGTAGAGTGGGATTTAAAATTTTAAACCTTGGACCTTTGCTCTGTGAGACCATAACACTACCATGGAACCATGACCCGTTTTATTTCAAAAAAATGTTTTATCGCAACAAAAATATCATTAATGTGAGTGATATGCTTATTTACAAAATAATTTTGACATTTGACAACCTAGCAATTACGTACTATACTGAAAATGAGCAACGATTAGATTTCGATATATTTCACGATTCGGTATGGCACCACAAAAAGAAGTTAAAGGTAGTTTTGTAAAAAATATTCATATTCCTATTTATATATTTTTTTGTTTGTACAAATAACTTAATTACTGATGTTGTAAAAAAATCATCTTATGTATTGACATATTATACATCCATAAATGTAATTATATATGTATGTGTGTACACGAGTACTTACATATATACATTTTTTTGTTTTTATTACTTTTTGAAATTTGGACGTATTTTTTTATTTGGATTGTAGACCGGAGTGTTCTTAACAATTTTACATCGATCGATAAGGTGGTAGATAGGTTTTATCATTAAGGTTAAAAAAAAACAGATGATTTTTGATAATCATTGTTCAAAAAGTCCACTCATATTCACTACACATTGTCACATACATACAATGCTCAAACACTCATACACATATACACACACCCTCATACAATATTTATTTACTCACTCTCACTAACATTTACATATGTATGTACAATAATAAAACTGATTCAATAAAACAAGAACTTCGCATAAATATTATTGTGTTCTAGTAAAAGTTATCGTCATAATGCAATTAGGATATATGTATATACTCGTATATATAAATATAATAATTATGATATAATTAATTATATATATATATATGTGTATTTCTATCGACATATTAAAACCATTGTATAAATTCTCTAATGTGTTTTTTTTTATGAGAAAAATATTTTAAAAATTGGGAAATTTTGGGCCAGAAGAAGTGTTACATCCACAAAACAAAAATGTGAATTATAAAAAAAGGGGTATGACATTCACAACCTTTGTATTTTTTATTAGATTAAAATAAAAATTAAGAAACACGCATGGTTTGTACGCATATATGATCGACATTATCATATTGCAATTTATAGTATCAATAATACATTTTATTCAATAATGTGTAACTTCTTTGGTTTTCAAAAGCTCTAGGCCTTTTTAAAATTTCAATGTAATATTTCTAAATATTTTATGATGCAGCCTTCCATTATTCGTGTTTCCCCTTCTGATGCCTTAGATAGCTTGCTCCTTGACGCCAAATGCTAATAATTTAAAATCGATACCATTCTCCCCATTTCAAGTCACAGCTTTCAGAAAAATCAGTCATGTATACTAAATGCTTCCATTTTGAATTTTCTTAAGTTCTATAAAATTTTGCTCTTGACAGCTATATTTAACAATGTTTTGCGTAAAATCCATTTAATCGTAAGACGCTTCGAATAAAATTTCAGAACGTGCCTACGAATTTTTATCAGCTCCTATTTTTTTTTATTGGAAGATATTGATATTGGTAATTAGGTCGCAAATTATCATTAAAATTAAAATGGATTTTTTTTAAATTTTCGCCATTTTTGTGAAAATCGCCTCGAAGGCGCTATTTCATAAGTATTCCAACACGTCTTTCAAGTACATAGCGCATGGACAATTGGGGTTCTAGTTACCCCTTTTCAGTTATGATATAATTTATTTAATATCACTATTGAAGCTAATGCGATTAATATATTATTAAACTTGAATAACAATAAACTCAAAACAGAAATCAACGACAGCACGCAGGCTTTATCGTCATGGGTGAGTAATGATGGGTAATTAAAATGTATTTTTTTCATTTTTATTTTAAATTTACAATGGTACAAACATTTTATTTTTTGTTTTCCAAATTCTATTATTGTGTAACATAACTTTACTTATGACACATAATGTATATTGTTAATTATAAGTGATGATAAATTATTTTAATCTTATATTAGTCAATACTTTTATTGACTACATTTAATCAGGTAAAAAAAAAAGAATCAGGTTGTGGTCCCGTGGCTAGTGTCTCGGACTCACGGATTAAAGATCCGTGGTTCGAATCCCACTCTACTCCAACTTGATTTCCATTTTCTAAAAGTGAATTATTTACAACTCGTTGCAAATGGCCCTCAAAATTGAATATTTGCGTAAATTATAAGAACGCGAACATTTCTTTTTTAAAAAAAATTTAAAAATTGTGAATTAATATCATCAACATATTCTTTGAAAAACGAGGATTTCTATTACATATTGTTCTTCCTAAAATTCACTTAAACGTACATAAAATATAATTACAAAAATACAAAGTACAAAATAAAATAAAATATTTTCATGACGTTTCTAATTAAAAATTTCAATAAACTCTCAAAAAAGAACATTTTAAGTTAATCCGAACGTTCATAGACAAAAGCTGGATTTTACCTACAAGGCAGTTATTCAAATGAACATATGAAGGTATTAGAAGCAAACATATAAATCTCTATCAAAAACGGAAAATTAGTTATTGATGTCAAAATAAACTTATAAAAACCTATATACCTGAATAATAGTGTAATGAGGAATTCCACTGTTTTCTATTTTTTTTTCTATTAGCGTACTATTTAAGTAAGCAAAAATGTATACTTTTTTTTGTGCGTTATTTACAAAGATATGAAGAAGTTACATTTATCAAATACCGCGCCAAATGACTGTAATCAGTGTGTCACTTTTCAGTAGTGACGTCATGAAACGGTTGGCGTTCTTACTTTCACTGACCGCGGTAAGTTGTATTTCTCCAGCCAATAACAAAACTGACAAGAATCTATGGAATATTGCTTAATTACTTCATTTAGTTGATCGTAATTTTTTCACGATAAATTACCAAAATATTTTTCATTTTCATTTCATTTTATTTTTGCACCACAACAGGCCAGGAGGCCCAATTACAGTGGTGAATTACATCACAAAACACCCAGGCTTGAGAAAAATCACATTTTAATTTTTGTGTTCTCACTGGGAATCGAACCCGGAACCTTCCGAGCGTGAGTCAAGCGTCTTGACCACTACACCACGGAGGCCGCCATTTTAAGGATAAAGTTGTCTTAAACAAAAATTGGCATGAATATGCTACTAGACAAAAGGATAAAATAAGACTACCATTATTGAAAAGAGCTGAGTCGCAAAATTGTTTGATGTATAAGGGTTTAAAAATGTATGATGAGATGCCTGAATGTATGAAGAATGAAAAGTGTCTGAATGAATTTAAAAATAAATGTATAAGTCACTGTAAGGAAATGTAAATATAAATAGATGATGTAAATGTACATAATAGTTTATATTAGTTTTAATATAAGCTTACTTAAGAAATAAATAAAAAATAAAAAAAATTCTATGTGATTTTTTAATGTCAAAACTTTTCAATCACAAATAAAACTCTTTTTTTTCTATGGTCAAAACGTTCCTTACAAGATGCGGGGGGTTTAAAGCGGAAACCGGAAATACTACACGTAGATATAAGGAGTGACGTCATTATTTAAGATTTTAAATTGAATACTATTTTTAACATTTTATATTTATTTTTGCGTGCGTTTTTGAGATATTTCGTCCTACTCTATTTTTTTTAATATTCACGTGTACACAAAAACATTTTCAAAATTAAATTCCGGGTTAGGCTGGAATTCCTCATTCAGAACCGTCTCTAAATCTTGCAAAAAAAGATTTCAATTATACTTCTTGATTCCGCAAACTTAGCGTTCTTCATTGAGCGAGTGATGCATAATTATTAAAAATCTCACATTTCGTTTTTGAAAGTTTTTTCGCAAATATCTCAGTAACTCCTTCAATGGAGATTTCTAAGTTATTTTCCCGCCAATGACAGGTTGCCCTGGGAATGCGTGTACTTCCATATTTCATTTTTATAAAATGTTTTTCATCTCTTTTGTAATATATTAACCGTCAAAAAGTTTATCATAAAAATTAAAATAGTAGACGCAATAATTAAATTTCAGGTAATTAAACGCATCTAGTATCAGGTATTTATCCGCCAACATTTTGTTCTTTTGGACACAGATGGTATAATGATTTAATAATTATATTATTATTAATGTTTTGTTTTTACTACGGAAATAAATTCTCGTAATATTTATTTCCCATTCGGTTTACGGTTTCCTTCGTTTTGTAATTAAATACAAATGATTAATTGAGTTTTTGTTTACAGATCTGGCAATGACACCGCCATTTGAAAAGGTCACCATATTTATCGTATTTTTTTCTGAGAAAAATATAATACTTAATTTTATTTGACAAATACAGAATGTAAATCTGTTCGCCTCTTTGTCAAATGTTTAACGTGTTTGCCTTTCATACTAGAGGTCATGGGCTGGATTCTCGACATGGTTGACATAAAATATATTTTTATTTTTTATTGATCATATGCACATAAAAATTATACATTGATGTAAAGTTACTTTGACGGTCAAAAAGGGTAAATAACCCCGTTTTATGACAGTCAAAAAGAAACAAAGAAAAAGCTAATTACAAACTACATATTTTTTAATGGCGGTAATATTATTTAAAAAAGCTGTTTTACACAAGAATATTTTAAAGTCTCTGGGCTGCCACCTGATGCGTAAAACTAATACTCTTACCTTTGTGTAATAAAATAATCTGGATATGCTGCGGGTCTGCCCCTTTAAAAATAAGCTGACCCGGAAATTTCCGAAAAACATATATTTATTTATATATTTTTATAGACTGTGGATCCCGTGGTGGCTTATTGCCGTAAACTCACGGATTAAAGATTCCAAGATTGCACCCTGCTCTACAACAACTTTATTGCAAACAAACAAACAAACCTTCACACCGTTTCCCCCTAAGAATAGGCAGAGAGAATATAACGCCACATGGTATAATAGTATGTTAAAATTAAGGGCGAGCTACGGTCTATTCGCGTCAGAGTGTTTCCATACTTTCTCGGGTGTACCGTAAGGCTCTAACCTGGGTCCATTGTTGTTCTCGATTTTCATTAATAATATTAAAAATGTTATTTTAACCTCGTGTTTTCTGTTATTTGCGGATGACTTAAAACTATTCTTAAAAGATACAACTTTTGACGATTTTCATCTTCTCTAAGCTGATATATCTAATATATCTGAATGGGGAAGGCGAAACAAACTTAGGTTTTATGTTTCCAAGTGTTCAGTTACGTCCTTCACTAGGGCCCAAAAAACTCTATTTTTTACTACAAAATAATTGACCAGAATCTGATACGAACATCGAATGTTAAGGATCTAGGCGTTAGATTTGTGAGCACCCTGACATTTCTTGAACACATAGAGACAATCAATGGTAATGCATTGAAAATGTAAGGGTTCGTTCTGCGTACTGCCAGGGTTTTCGAAAATATCCTCGTACTGAGAACTCTTTCCAACTCTTTAGTGCGAAGTAGACTCGAGAATGGCTCGATGATTTCGGGGCCACATGAACTGAAGTACTCTCTTATGACAGAGAAAATCCAAAAGAAGTTTCTGAGATATCTCTACATGAGAGAGTGCGGGTATTATCCTTGGCTCTTCCTGACTGAGTTTCTCTAGGGTATGCTTGGCTACAATAGTTTAGAGGCTAGAAGGAATGTGTATTTGACTACACATTTTTATCGATTGTTGCGCGGTATTGTCGATAATCCTGAGATTACGATGAGCATTGGTTTGTATGTTCCCGATAATTACCTAAGACGTAGAAGTAGATTGTTTCATATTCCGATATACAGGACCAACCTGCGGGTGGTTATGCCTGTTGGAAGGGCTACTGCTATGCTGAACAACATAGCTCTAGATATTGATTTGGTGCATGTATCCGAAGGGGGTTTCCGGAGATTTGCAAGATTCTCCTACTACTTAGACATGAGTCTCTTTTATGTATTTTTCTCTTTTTTAAAATATGTTCTTATTGAATGTATGTTTGTGATGTATGTGTTATTGAATTAAATTATTGAATTGAATTGAACACGCGCGCCGATTATATCGACTTTTAACATGTCAATCTTCAAGTATTTTTTGGATTTGGTCATGTCATGTCTTTCTCGGTCTTCCACTATTTCTGCCTCTATAAACATTCGCATCGTAAATATTTTTAGCCGTTCTTTTGGTGTCCATTCGTTTTACATGTCTAAACCAACGCAGAGCTTCTTTCTTGATTTTGTCAATAATGCTTATCTCAGACTTAAATTATGTACGGATCTCAACATTTGTGCACCTGTCGTGCATAGTTTAACAACACATTTGCCTGAGATATCGCATTTCAACAGCATTCAGCCTATTTTATTCCCAGTTTTTTCAAATCCATACTTTGCTCCCATACATCAGGGTCATTTTCTAAGGTTGATCTAAGTGCACCGTTTACTCTGTTCCCGGCACTCACCCTCCTTTCAATATCTTTCTCAGTCATACCATCCCTAGTATACATATTTCCCAGATGCAAAAATTCCTCTATTTGTTTTAGTATAACTCCATTCACAGTGATTTCACAATTAGTCATACTTTCATTTCTTTCAAAAACCATCACATTCGATTTATCGACATTCATCAGCAAATAGCTTCCCTTGCATATATTGTAGACCTTTGTTACCAAGAATTGAATTTTCTCTTTGTTGTTAGCAAGAAGCACGGCATTATCAGCACACAAAAGACAATTGACATTGAAATCACCCATTTTTCCTCCCATTTTTAAGCCTTTGAAAAAAAACTTTACCAATCGTATTGTAATTAAACTTTACTATAAGAAAGATCAGTGGTTTTCTTTTTTTTTCTTTTATTAACAGACTATCAAACTTACTTAAAGTTCAATAATATGATATAATTCATCGTATTGTTTTTTGTTTTGCTCACATCACAAACTGAGACCAAATAATGCTTCAAAAATAATGAACCAACAAAACCCCTGTATAAATTTCGACCTTCGAGAAGAGTGTGTTTGTTTTGACGTTTTGATTTATTTGCCCAACCTGTTTTAACAGATTTCCCCCACTCCGGGTTTCTCCTTCTCCACTTTACAGCCCCCCTCCTCACCCACCTCTCAAACTGTGGGTACAGACGGGTAGTAAATAAACAAATGGAGATGAACCTAAAAATACTGTAATAATTTTTACAAAAACACATTTTAAAAATCAATTTATAGGTATGAATATGGTGAGAACGCAATTTTCGATTTTAATTTAATTTTTGTATATTTTATAAGGGCAACAGAATACAAATTAACAAATATATCGAAACAACAAGTAAGGAGAATAATGCTTAGGTTTAAAGATGGCATTTTAGTTGTATTCCAATTAGAGCCTAATACCCGTATGCAGAGACAAAACTTATGGTAAGGAAAGTACATTCTAATCTCATATGCAGAGAATAACCCGAATGTGAATACAATAGAATGTACTAACCCCACCTTAAGGTTTGTCTCTGCATACGGGTATAAATTTGTTACTAGGTATGTCAAAACAAGGTGTGTATGTGTGTAAGAGAGAGAGGGGGGGGGGGCTGAGAGGGTGTGTGTGTCTAAACTGGCTACAACAGTTTAGAGACTAGAAGAAATGTGTATTTGACTACACATTTTTATTTATTGTTGCGCGGTTTTGTCGATAATCCTGAGATTATGATGAACATTGGTTTGTATGTTCCCGATAATTACCTAAGACAGCGTCAGCGTAGATTATTTCATATTCCGATATACAGGACTAACCTGCGGATGGTTATGCCTGTCGGAAGGGCTACCGCTATGCTGAACAACATCGTTCTGGATATTGATCTGTTCCATGTATATGAAGGGGACAAAAAAAATTGTCAGCAGGTGGGAAATAACACAACACCCAGACCAATTGAGAAAAAAACTTTATTGTATTTATTTCTTGCAACTGGCGGGAATCGAACCTGCGACGCTAGTTTCACAGTTAGCTGTCTTACCAACTGCGCCACGGCGTCTATTTTCCGTAGCAGGATTCTCCTACTACTTTGACATGAGTCTCTTTCATGTATTTTTTTCTTTTTTATAATATGTTCGTATTGAATGTATGTTTGTAATGTATATGTTTTTTAAAAAAATAAATAAATTCAATTGAATGTTAGTTCGGAGGCTGACGGCGTGGAAAAGAGATCGATGTGTCTTGTGTTCTTATTGTGGTGCCTCCAAAGTAGGTACCGCCAACCGTTGACCATAGACAACAAACACGACAGGTTGGCAACCCGCCCCTCCCCTTTTTAAATAATGTTTTTGCTGCGCCCTCTGTTGGCCGGTCTCGAATATTTTGCGATATTCTGGCATTTTTTATATTTTTTTATTATTTATTACATTAACAATAATTTTACTTGAAAAACAATTACATATTACATTATGAAAAATTAAAAACTATCACCAATACAAAAAACTTTTTTCTAATAACTATAATTTGAACAAACGTCTCACTCCTGTATTGAACTCAGTATTTTTAATATTGTTTGGTAACATGTTAAATATTTTAGGTATACTGTATTGCAGTGTCCTTTTGCCATATTTATTGCAATATCTAGGAACAGCTAGCCCTTCCATACTTGTAAACCTGGTGTTGTAATCATGTACCAACTTGAGTTTATACTTAATTTGAGTTTATACACAATTTTTTGAATTTTTTTATAAGGGACCTATTTATAATTGTATTCATCGCAATTGGCGCACGTTCTTTCAGATTCTCCATTACTTAAAATGTCTGTCATATAATATGTTGGAGGAACAGTAAAGTATAGTAAGGGATGAACACTAAACAAGCAGCACGTTCCCCTAACTCAGTTTCCCATATCCGTAGGTAGATGGGGTAGAGAGGGGTAATTGAATAATTGGGAAATCGATCGTGAGAGCTGTTCCATGAAATCGGAGGAGAAATGTAATTAGAGGGTAGTTTGATTTCCAGTTATCTGTTTCTTCACGTTACTCGAATGCTAATTACTTAGAAAGTAAAAGTTCACTGAATATTATTGTAAGACACTTAAAAATTCAAACGCATCATACTCTATTGTATAATTATTTTTATTACTGTACACCTTGCACTTTTTGCATTTATTTTCTTTAGCTTTTTGAATAAAATATTACAATTTCATTTGAGCACCCGACGACAAATTGCTTGAAAGGTGGTTTATCGGGATTGAAGTAAATTCTTTTGTTTTGATTTAATTTCTGTAAATATTAAATAAAGTTTATCATATAAATAAAATACGATTAATACTTTAATTCACAAATTTGGAATATCCAGTGACCGGTTTCATCGCTTTCGCGACATCTTCGAGTTTTCGATCTTTGATTTACTCTCATATAATTTTGAATTATCTATCCTTACCTCTGTTTTGTATAAATACATTGAACTCCTTCATAAGGACACCAGTCTCGAAGATGTCGTGAAAGCGATGAAACCGGTCACTGGATATTCCAAATTTGTGGGTTAAAGTATCACTCGTCTTTTATTTATATAATAAATTACAATGAACTTCCATCAAGAATTTTCACTTACAAACTTAAAGGCTTTAAATAAAGTTGACTTATTATTTAAATAGTTGTAAATTAAAATGACTTGATATACTTAAACTTATTTATTTAACCAATTAGCACTTTAATCCCCCAACGGGCATCTTCAAACTGAACCAATCTGGATCATTCAGCATCGTATGATTGGTAGTTTTACCTTAAAGTCAGTATTTTAAATATTAATAAAAATATTATGTTTGTTTATGCAATAGTAGTTGATGGTGACAAAAGTTAAACATTGATATTTTATGTAAAACAATAAAGTATTTCTGTGTCTATCAATATGATAAAAATAATATGCCAGCTAAAGTACCAGCGCTATTTTTTAGTAAAGCTCAATCAACTGGCTGCCTGAAAGCCCGTTTACAGTTATTACATATTAGTGTGTATAATAGGTTTACGCTATTTGGCGCTTTATTGAATTATTCGTCGCATAGTTCACTGGAGGCTTTATTCGGTTATCGGCGGTGGTCCGCGTCACGTGACGGGCGGCCGTTAATTCGATAATAACGGTGTGGCGTCCCGCCGCTTGGCGTCGCTAACGTCTGTCCGCGCGTGGGCGTCGCGGCGCCTGACTAGAGGAGATACGCCGGACGCTGATGCAATTATAGTTCTGTGAATATCACACCTTGTACGCAGCTGATATCATTAACGAGTATTTACTGGTTTTAGAAACCCCTAATACGTTTGAATTTTCAATTTTGAATCTGCACGAACCGCGACTTTACCGAATTGAATAGAGTGAAATATTGAAATAATTGTTTTCTTTTTAGTATAAAAGCTTCCCACATTTTATGATTGATTAAACAACAATGTAAATAATAAACGAGTCAAAGAAATGCAGTAAAAAAAAACATTCTCTGCCTTTAAAATTACTGATTTTTACTTATATTTTTTATTTACACTTATTTATATTTTTTTAATTAAATTTTTCTAATCAAAATATTTTCATAAATGGTACGTGTTTTTTTAATTCTATTACAAATATACTTTTATACATCTAGCAAATGTTATGACTGTAACTCTTCAAAAAAAAGACTGGCTCTTGTGCTTGGAGAGTGACTTACACTGTTATATGTAGTTGTTTATTTATAAGAATTTATATAATTTTAAATATACGAGTACACGAGGAATAAAACTTAGAGGATATAAAAAGAAAAACCGAAAATAGTAATACATTAATACTAATTAAAATAGAATGCAGTGTTTACACGGGTGCAAAAAAATTCTTTAAATTTATTTATTGAAATATAGGTTTTAATAGTTTTTAGTTGATTAGGGAGATTATTGTAATTTTTGATACCTTTGAAGACGAAGCTACTTTCACCATGACTTGTGTGGAATATAGAGATTTTAATATTCTTTTGGTATTTCAGTGACTTACTCTTATCAAATTCTTTTATTTTTTCTTCTTTATAAATTTGTATAATGGAAATTATTTCATCAATAGTGTCTACTGTATGAAATTGAAATAATTTATATGGAATTTTCGTATTAAATGTTGAGGGTTTCTTTAAAATTACTTAAATAATAAATCTTTGTTCTATTTTTACGTATAAATACTTGTATTATACATGGTTCAAAAGTTTTAAATTTTTTTTTTTTTTTTTTCAATTTTTCGTGTCCGAACAGATGAAGAATGCAGCTCTGGGTGTGAAATAGAACCAGAACCTTGGACTTTTATTTTTGATATGGTACTCTCAGGTAAATGTGAATTTCTCAAGCCTGGGTGTTCTGTGATGTATTTTACTATTGTAATTGGGCCCCCTGGCCTTTTGTGGTGTAAGCAAAAAAAAATCTGGAAAAAGAAAATCGAAAGCTGATGTCTGCTCTGTAGTGTAGAGTTTGGCGTTTCTGTACTTACTATTTCTAGTAAATTCGATATAAATTGTTTGCTTCAAAGGTAGTTTTACACTGCAATACTTTATTGTAGGTACATATTATTATTTTATTTTTTTAAATATTTTTTTTTCCTTTTTTTTTTTTTTTGCACCACAACAGGCCAGGAGGCCTAATTACAGTGGTGAATTACATCACAGAGCACCCAGGCTTGAGAAAAATCACATTTTAATTTTTGTGTTCTCACCGGGAATCGAACCCGGAACCTTCCGTGCGTGAATCAAGCGTCTTGACCACTACACCACGGAGGCCGCCATTATATTGTATCTTTATGTGACAAATGACAGAGCTACGCTGTATTTAGTTTAGCGATGCAGTGCTCTATACACCATGTGGATAGAAAATGATGCGTTATAGGTATAACAATGCAACATGACAAAGATTATTTTATTACCACGTTAAGATGATGGATTCAACGAGGATTCCTTGGATTGTGATGCACGAGACCCCTGAGGGACGTCGACCACCAGGATGACCACCAAAAAGGTGGAGGGAAAATTGAAATCACAGGACCAAGACTCGTATCTTGTCAAAACAGATCTCAATATCAAAAAAAAAAAAAAGAAAAACATTATTTTATACTACCAAAATACTTCATTTTTTGAACCTCTTGGCTTGTTGTTTTGATTTTTTTTAATATGGATTTTTTGAATTTCACCAGTAAATGTCATTTCCAGAATCCATTGACGTTGTCTTTTGAAGTTCTCATTTTTTAAATAATAAACAAGCACTCATCGTTTCGCATTAAAAGCTTATTCGCATTATTATTTTGGCCGCTGGTAGGTAGTTTCGGGAGCTTAAAAAATACGGCATTATTTATTACATCGAATACCCCTTTTAAGTGGATAATAACTATAAATTAATGTAGTTTTTGATGTTAATAGCTTCTCCCTTACTCTATTTTATGACAGCAGTTAATTAATTACCCGTTCCTTATTTTCTTTGGAATAGCTTAATGTAATTTATAGCGCCAAAATATAATTTGTCAATGTAAGGCACTGTATTTTGAAAAGGCTTTAATATAGGAACCATGTGAACAATTTCATATTGTAGACAGTAGCAGTGTGTACTGATTGTCGATTTTCTCCTTATTACTAGTAATTTATGTTTAATACTATAAATTATATTTAAAACACATAAATTTCTGAACATGTTATATTTTTGTTCGTTATGAAAGCAATTGACTGAATTCGGGTATTTGATAACGAATAAATATTTACATTCAAAATATTTTGTTCGTATTTTTTGTGTTTTATTTAAATAAGAGGTCACAAATGTGTAAAATTTAAATATGTTATTTTTCGTAGTATGTTTTCTGGCGTAGTTTAAAGTAATAATGTTCGTTATTTAATAAAGTAATGACTTATTGTAAATTAAAAAAACAAACTTAATATTATTCACTAATATTGAACTATTATGTAACAGGAAAATGTGTTAAGGTAGATGAAGAATACAATTTTGGGTGTGAAAAAAAAACCATAACTCTGGGAGAGTGTTTTCTACTCGGTGGCTGCTCTCAGGGATAAGTCCGCCTCGTAAGCGCTGTCGCCTACCACTATTAAGGTCCCGGGTTAGATTCCTGGCAGGGTGAATGTGAAATATTTATTTTACAAGTTCTGAAAACTGCTGCATTTTAATGTTCCTAATTTGGCACCTGAAACGTTAGACTGAACACCGTATCTTATAACAGATTATGAAAATAACATGCATTTGGTTTACTAGTGTAGTGCCTTATGCCCTTAATTCCGGACACTCTTCTAATGGAACAGAAGGTCTGTCGATGATTGTCAACAGGCCGGTTTCTTCTGAAGAGTTTTTGGTGGATTCCTCTTCACTAGAGCAAATGCTAGAGATGTTCCTGATTGATCCATTATTGAATATCCCTCCAGATCCCAACTTTTGAAGATAAAACAGAAGCTTATTAAAAACAGAAACATCCACTTTAATGAATTATAAACATTGTACATAATAAGCCAAGTAAATAATAAATTCTCTAATCATTTTTTTTTTTTTTTTTTACCTATTTTATTTATTTATTCATATTTTTCGCTTGCAAACTATAATTAAAAATAAAAATAATGTGACCTCACTGGGGTTTTCCGTGCTGAGGACACTTAACAATTTAGTTTTTTAAAATTACATTTGAGAATAAACAAAGAAGACTAACTTAAAAAACAAACATAATTAACAAATATTCAGACAGTTTTAAAAACAAGGTATTTATGTACATCTATATTATTTATATTACAAAACACACAATGAAAACAACAAAACCTAACATGAGCTATACAGTTGTGGAGCAGTTGATTCAGCATTGGTATGGGCGAATGAGACAATCCATTTTACTTCTACCTAGCTCCACTATCCATTTTTTTATAGCCTTTTTAAAAAATTTCTCATTACTAATTGCTTTAATAGATAGTGGAAGTAGGTTATAGATTTTAATAGAATAATACTCAAAATCCCTTTGTCCGAAAGTGGTATTAGTTTGTATTTGTTTAAGTTGTTTATGTGTTGAGGATCTAGTGATTATATTATTTGTATGTGATGTATTGTGGGGGTTATGTCTTTCATTTGAGTAAGAGTAGTTTTTGAATCTATAAGTGAGTATTGTTTTAGCGTATAATTGTTTTGGTGTCATAAGTTGTGATTTATGGAATATTTCTTCAGTAGATGTCTGTATCGGGACTCTGAGTATTATTTTAATGATGAATTTTTGTGCAACAAATACACTATTTAAAACTGTGTCACTCGCACCACCCCAATCGATTATACCGTACTCCAAAATTGATTGGCACAATGCAAAATAAATCTTTAAAAGTTCCTGTACATTAATTACATTTCGAATAGTTTTGAATATATACGTTAATTTCTTAAGTTTATTAGTAACATTTTCAATCTGCTGTTTCCACTTTAAATTTATATCAATAATAACTCCTAAGTATTTGACATTGTCTGTCCTATCCAGTATTGGGCAATTACAATGAGCACTTTGAAGACAATTATTATTATGTAGTTTGATGTTAAGATAAGCATTTTGTGAATAGGTTCTAGAACTGATTTGAAATGGAAATTAACTCTCATATTTATAAAAGTGCCCTATGTACCACTGGGTGCGGTAACGGGAATGATGATTATGAAAATATGTACTTTTATGATTTTAATATATGCTGGTAAAAATATTTTAAATAAACTTCACCTCAGAAAGCAGGGAAATGGGATGGGATCATGTGATAAAATATCTGTTTTCTTTCGCAATAAAATGGTTATTGGCCAAAATCCGATTATAACAGTTAATCGTTGTTTTGATAATGATCAAAATATAATATTACCATATTGGTTGGTTGTTAACTATTAACGGCTGAGTCAAAATGAAGCTTATTGTTGAACTTTGGACTCTATAAGGGATGAAAACTTTTATCTCGCACGTTTAATTGAGCGTTAGCAAAAAGTTTCAGACATTGGCTTCAGGCTTCAGGCTCTAGGCTTTCAGGGGTTTCTGTACACCATAATAGTTCTAAACCGGGATAACGATATTACGGATTTGCAAACTGAGTTTCTGAAATGAAGGAAAATATCAAACTGCTTAAAGCTATAAAATATTTTAACATAAATAACAAATTTATGCTATTTCTTCGTGTGATGTAAAGTTAACGTAATAAAAACATTTCAATATCATTTTTATTTCTTTACGCACATGTACATCGCAAAATATAAAATCTTAATTAATGCATATAAAAAAATTAAAAGTCAATAAAAGTAACACGTAGGTGTACATAATATAATGTCTTGAGAATACTTTTAAAAAATTAGAATCTTGAATCGAAAAACCCCCTCAGAGATGTGAAAAATATCAATGTCCGAAGCAGTATTGTTCCACACAAAGGCGGTCTTTCTAACAGGCATAACCATTGGCAGGTTGATGGCAGGAACAGTCTATGTTGATGCGGTTTAGTGTAATTATCCGAAACATAAAAGCCAATGCTCCGCATAATTTCATTGTTATCGACAGTAACGCGCAACAATCGAAAGAAATGCGTAGCTAGATACACATCCCTTCTGGTCTTAAAATTGTTGTATATATATAGTTGGATAATTTAAATAGCGCCATTTTTGTGAAAATCACCTCAAGGGCGCTGTACAATTAATAAATATCCCATTACGTCTTGCAGCTACAGAGCGCATGGACGGTTGGGATTCTAGTTCCTCGTTTTCAATTAAGATCAATAAAAAAATATAACAGATAGGAGCTAGATTACAGGACGTCTTGCAGCTACAGAGCGCATAGACAATTAGAAATTTAGCCCCCATTTACACATTTTAAAAATTGACAAATAAATTTAGTGTATTAATGATACTAAAAAAAAAAAAAAATCATATGAATAATAAAAAGGAGTAAGATTACAACACGTCTTGCAGCTACTAAGCGCATAGACGATTGGAATTCTAGACCCCATTTATAAAATTTAGGTATTTTTAAGTTGGTATATGAAAGCTAGATAACCAATCATCGTGCAGCTACAAAGCGCATAGACGAGTGGAATTCTAGCAAAGTTAGAATGATATCAATAAATTTATAAACAATAGAGCATTGTAGTAAGTTTGTCAAGTGTTCATGCCAAGAACTAAGCAATAAAAAACTAAATAAATAAAGCACTGTATCAACTGCATGGTTAACAAAGGGAGATAGATGTCCGAAGAGAATCTTTTGTAGACAGTAGGTAGATATCGTCACCATGTGGTCCACTAGGCTGCTGGAGAATATCTGGAAACGCACGTGTGTAGACTGGGGGATTATGCCTATTGCTCCAACGACTTGGTGTCCATTTTGGTCCCTATTATTTCATTTTATGAGACGCAACATTCCTGTTCAATTCACATTTTTAAATGAATATTTTTTTGTATAAGTTAGTTATAGAAGTTTAATTTATCATTTTGTATGTTTTACATTTTGATTTATCATACCCTGGAGAATCTCAGTCGGATGAGGTCATGGACAATATCCGCACTCATGTAGAGAAATCGAAGAAATTTCTTCTGAACCCTCTCCACCATAAGATAGTACTTCAACTCACACAGTCCCCAATCATCGAGCCGCTCTCAAGTTTGTTTCGCACCAATGAGTTATAAAAATTCTCAGTAATCGTGTTTTACCGAAAACCCTGGCTGTACGCAAGACAAATTCTAACATCCTTAATGAACTACTACAAACTGTTTCGATCCGATCATGACATTTTAGATGTTGAATGTTCACACACGACGGTGCATAGTAAATTGCATTGGATGACCAATTGCACGGTATCTTGATCATTTGTAACGTGAAAGTAAGGTGATAAGTCTCGTTTTAATTGCCAGCAAAGAACATTGAAATATCCCAAGGCACTACCACTGCTAAAACAAATGCTTTACTTCGACTTGGCCAGGAATCGAGCCCCAATCTTCAAGCTTGATAGGCAAACGCACCAATCCCTTTACTACGAGATGGACTTATCTTGTCTTGATTTCTATTTACAGGATTTTTTCTAAGGGTAATTATCGAGTCGAATTCACGTTCCGGTTCTATTTTACACATCAAAGAGTATCTGTTATTCGCCGGTCACGGACAATATTATGGGTTATAATATACAACCTGTGCAAAATATTTTATGTAAAATTATTTCGACCTTTATTTAAACTGTATTTACGGTCTTGTTTTCTAATTGTTCATGCGCTTTGCAACATGATATGTTGTAATGTAAATTATTTTGTAAACTATTTCTTTTTATTATAGAAATAAAAGACAAGTATATCTTCGAGACTGATATATGTACTGTGATGTCGCGAAAGCGATGAAACCGGTCACTTAATGTGCCGAATTTGTGGATTAAAGTATCACTCGTTTTTTTTTCTATAATATAATAAATTACAATGAACTTTCATTAATAATTTTCACTTACAAACTTAAATGTTTTATTACTTTTAAATCAAAACACAGCTCAGCTTTTTTTAATGTAAATTAAAGGAGGGGTGGGAACAGATTGATATTTAATATGACATGTTATTTCAATTGACTTTAACTAGCAGGAACAGTCCTACGGGCATCAGTTAATCGGCCCTTTGGGTCTCGATTGAGTAGGATCCCGTGCACCTAGAAATATTAGCCCTTTGGGCTTCAAAATTAGTTCTTTTGGTTATTCGCAGCAATCTAAATGTAATAAAGAGAGTTTCACAATGTCGTATTAAGACGAAACGCGTCACATATATTTAAAATAAATAAAATGGACTTAAATCAAATAAAAATATTATATTTTGAATACCTTACCAAATTTTTATATAGAATACACAATGAAAAACAAGAATCTGTCACTCAAAGTAATCCCAACAAAACCATTTAACGTAAACACATATATTTAATTTTTACCCAAAAAGTTCGGAAGCGATTAAAATTGAGTAATGAATATTATATAATTTAAAATAATTACAGTCGGCTGTTCACGACTGTATTAAATTCGTCCCTTTGGGCCTCATCTAATTGGCCCTACGGACTTTAATGAATCTGTCCTCTTGATCGAATGAAATCGATCTCACAGGCATGAATAAATCTGTCCTCTCGGTCTTGTTCAATCAGCCTTACGGGCCAGAGTTGATCAGCTTCTCGGACCTCGGTTAATTAAAATCTCGGATGCATTATATAAGTTATCCATAATATAAACTACAATTAATACGTATTAATCTCTTTTTAAAGTGCCCTTAAAGAATCCCGTAATGAAAATGGCGCTTTATTAGTATCCATAATAATAATATTAATATACATGTTAGAAAATGGAAATTTATAAATATGTTATTCCCCGAGTCACTTAGCAAATAATAAATATTCTTTAAGGTACTATATTACGAAAATGGCGCTTAATAATGACGTATTATATTGTTTACGATATTTCCTTATTTTCACTACATAAAAAGTATATTATAACAATTTCAATACAATAATTACAAATTCATAACTGATCGAAAATATAAGTTTCAAATTGAAAAAAATATATATATTATTGAGACTAATTTCAGAAAATAAACATGAGAAATAAATATGAGAGATAATAACCATTATAAATTTTATATTTGAGCGTAATCATCTCAAGTACCGCTTCCCATCCTTAGTTTGGATTTTGTCTAAAGGAGGAGACCATTGCAGGAGACTACTGCGAGACATTGCATAGCTTTATATATATCACTATTAAGCGTGTTGTCTAGATGTTTATTAAAATTTATATTTGTGTAATAATTTTTTATTAATATTGATTTATTTACAATATTTTCATTTACATTTGGTACATTTTTTATAACGTAATATATTACTTTATTCATGAAAACAACAAAACCCCACATATGCATGGCCTGTGCGTGGTTATACTTAATCTAGAATACATGATGAAATCTATGGTGTAGATGAATATATATGTAAATAAATTTAAAAAAACATATTATATGTATGCTTTCACTTTCTATTATGTTGTATCCTAACTAGGTAGTGGTTACACACATAAATAGAGACATTTACCCAGCGTCAACCACAACTATAATACAAGATACTCTAATAGGGATCTGATACTAAGTGAAGGAGTCAACACTGTTCTGGCATCGAGACAACACTATTACGTAGGCAAAAAGGTCCATAACCTTTTGCCAGAATCGTGGAAAGACGGGAGTGTTGTCAAGTTACGGAAGGTGTTGATCTCGCTCTTTCATGACATTGGTCGTAGGGAGTCAGAAAAGTTGATGCATTCCCTGGATTGGAGATTCTTACTGGATGTCGAAAATAAAATATAAAAAATAAGGAATAATTTAAAAAAAAATTAAAGATGACAACCATGAAGTTTCGCATAAATAAATTGTCTATGTTTTTATGAATGTATGTATGTGTATGCGCATGGATGTGTGTATGTACATGTGGATATATGTGAATATATATATATATATATTTGTGTGTATATATGTGTATGTCTGTATGTATATGTATCAAAATGTATATACGAATAAGTTTATATTTTGTTTGTCTGTGCTCTATATTAATTTGTTAACTATTACAATATATAAAAATGTAATTGCCTAGCTTGAAACGGGGTATGTACCCTTGTTAGCTGGGCAAAGTGAACATGGAATTGTATTTTGATAAAGAGTGTAAATAAATAAATAAAAATAAATAACTCAACATAGGGCTCTTGGCCTTATAGAGTTAGGGATACGTTATTATTTTTTTTGTAATATGTATCTTTAAATAAAAATAAAAATGATGTAAATACTGGTATTTAATAGGAAAGTGAAATGAAGGGAGTGGAAAGGAGGAAAAATTAAGGAAATGAAAATAAATGTTTCTTCATGCGTGCTTTGAAAATGGTGCTGTAAAAATTATCCACTAAAAAAATGCTGTAAATTACCCACTAAAAATTATCCATAAAAAAAATATCCATTAAAAAAGAGCTGTAAAAATAGTCACTAGTGATTATTTTTGAGTTTTACTTTTAATCTATTTTTATTTATTAAAAAAATGTTAACTAAGAAGTATAACATTACAAAAGGTTTGAACATACTTATTATTAATAATGTTTCTACCTCTTTAATAAAATGAAAACTCGTGTTAAGAGAGGGAATTTGTTTAACATTAATTTTTATATGCATATAGTATATATATATATATATTGTAAATGTATGTATTATATATTATTTACATTTAATTTTTACTATCTAAAAAGGTTCTTTAAAATTAGATATTATATTACAATAAATAATATTGTTATTCGCTTTATCTAAAAAACAAATTACTAACCACTCTATGCAGATGAGATAAAAAACAGCTTAAGCTTATTATTAATCGACCTTTATTGACTTTCATAAGTATTAATAATCTATCTAGATTATTATGAACAAGGAGCGGCCCAATAGTTAGTTTAACGGCTCTTAGATCCATCCATTTTGTTTACCAGAAAGTTTTAATTCGCATCGATCTAGGCTTAGCTTTGAATTAATTACAAACCTCAGCAGATCATTGGTGATTGGAAGTTTGTATTGCTAACGAGGGATACCACAAAACTCTTTGATTAACTCTTTAATTAAACATTGTTGATTATTTTTGTATGTGGTTCGTGAGTCAACCCCTCTTTTAAGAAAATAAAATATTATTAATAAAACATATAATACTTGAACAAGGTATTATACTCCTAGCTTCTAGGGCACTGATTACAATGGTAAGTTAACAGAGTTATCTTCGACTGTCTATAAATAAAAACCGACATTTGTGTACGAAAATAAGTATATTTGCGTGAACATTTAAATTATCTTCGTCAGTAACCTATAATTAAACATGTTGTATGCATATTCTTATTTTCACGCGGAAAAACTTAGTTTTACTTTGTAGATAAAATTAAAGGTAAATGATAACTTATCATTGTAATCAGGGCTCAGAAGTTATAAAAAAAACTCATTTGGGACGGTACATAAAAAGAAATCATTTTTGTGACAATGGATAATATCAGTTAATACAATTCAAAAAAGTATGAAAACATAATATATGAAACGTAAGACACAGTATTTTACACTATTTAAATAAATTATATTAATAACTATCACTATCAACAATATTCAAGTAATATTTAGTTTATGTTTAGACTATAATATTTTTCGTCAAAACCTAAATGCGCAACTGTTTATGGGCCAGTTGCATTAAAAATAGTGTAAAAAATTTGATCTTAGTAAATTAATAAATAATTATTTAGTCAAATTACCGACTTTTCTGTGTTTACCGGTTCTAAGACGTACCCGTCTCTTCGTCAGGATACTAATTCCGCTGACATGCAAATTTCTCTATACACCTTCACCATAGTGGTTATTGCACAAAAATGTCAAACCGATTTGCAGATAGAACACAATATCTTAGTTGCTAGAACTAACTTGCACTGATTATATATTTTTTTGAATGTTTGAACTTTTGGGAGAAATATGTAGAAATGGGGAAAGGAGGAAGATAAATTAACTAGGTATAGGGTGACCATTACAATGGAACTTCGTGCGATGAGCTATAATGAATGCATATTCAATTACTGATTAAAGGGACATTATTTTTCGAAGCCTTCCTATTGTGATTTTTTTTTAATTTCACTTCTTCCCCTGTCCTGTTTTAACTTCTTCACACCAAGATCAAACTTAAAAATGTTAAAGTAGTCCACGTTAGTGTTAGCTACAAACAGAATGGATCATATAAGCACGTTGATTTTATATTTTTGTGCAACTACTACTATGGTGAAGGTGTATAGTGGGATTTGCATGTTAATGGAATTGGTGTACTGACGGAAAGACCGGTGTATCGTGAAACCAGTAGACATTAGTGGATTATAAACATTAATAATAAATATTTGAAAATTTGAAAATAAATATTTTTTTAAGTTTTCGTAAAAATAGGCGACGTGAGTTGTTTAATTAAAATTTTTGCATGCAACTGATTTTGATAAAAACGCAACAATTTAAAACTTTTCTTGTTGCAACTGGAATTTTTTCATTAAATATTCAATTAAACTCCAAAATAAAGACGTAGCGGGTTATTTCTTTAAAAACCGTTTTCCCCCTCTATTCTGATGAATATAAGTCTTGATTACTTCCTAGGGGGTGGAATCCAACTCTCTCTTCAAATATTTGGACATACTCAAAATACTGTTGATAAATGATAAATATTATTTCATTTAAATTATTTATTGACAATTCTTGATGGAATTCCATTGTAATGATGTAATAACTTATATTTAAATATAAGTTATTAATTTAAAAAATACTTGGTACACTTCCACTTATTTATTAATTTCGACCAATTAGCACTTTCACCCTCTAATGGTCTAAAACTAGCCTGAAAATGCCCATTAGAGGGTGAAAGTGTCAAAATATTGATCAAAATAAATATAATTGATCAAAATAAATAAGTGGAAGTGTACCAAGTATTTTTTAAATTAATAACTTATATTTAAATATAAGTTATAACATCATTACGATAAATATTATGTTTATGAGTAGCAAAAAATCATTCAGCCCTTAAACTTTCCCGTTACTATTACCCGCCTAGAATGTTTCACAAGTTACCCTCATAATTATGCTTCAAGTCATTAACTTAGAGATAAATTAATGGCGGAAAGCTATAAATATAATGTTGGCCGCCCTTATTTTACTATCATGGCCGAGTTATTTAGTTTTCGTGTTTGGTGTAGCAATGTATGTTTTATATGTAGGTATTATCTTCAAGTGTGAATGATACAAATTCTCCAGTGATGGTAAGTGGAGCGTACTGAATATGACGCAAATGCCCTTTTCACACACACACACGGTTTTCATGTAAACGTCTTCATTACAATTCACTAATGTATGGCACTGTAGATGCTTACACACGACACAGCGAAAGTGAACCGTGAATACATTAGTTTACCGTGACGGAAACGATTTCATGTTTTTAATATTAAAATTAAACACTGATTTGAGTCTACTAATTTTGTTTAATTCATTTTTTTTTTAAATAAGGCAAAGGGGAAATATTACAACAACATCAAATTCCGACTTTTGACATGTCCATCTTCAAGTATTTGTTGGATTTGGTCATCCCATGTCTTTTTCGGTTTTCCTCTATTTCTGCATCCATCAACATTCGCATTGTAAATATTCTTAGCCGTTCTTTCGCTGTCCATTCGTTCTATATGTCCAAACCAGCGCAGAGCTCTTTTCTTGATTTTGTCGATAATATTACATACTACGAATACCGATAAAAATATATGAAATGGATTAAGAATAATAAATTGTATTTTTAAAATCAATATGGATATTGTGGAGAAATATTTTCATATGTAAATTTAAAAAAGAAAATTAAAAAAATATATCGCAAAAAAAACTCGACATGTTTGGTTTTGATAATTGTGACGTCAAGATTTGTGACAATGTTCTAAACTAATTTGAAAAGTCAGGAAAAAAAACATGAATCATGACGTATTAGGGGCGTGGCCAATGGAATTACCGTTTTTGCCGGGATTCAAAATTTCAAATTTAAAAATATTTTTATGTAACTAATAAGTAAAAAAAAAATATTTTTTTTTACTGGACAGTATTTCATTTGCCTTTATTACTTGAAAAATATTTAAAAAATGTGAAATCTGAGATGAAGAACATTTAAGAGAAGGTAATATAGAAGTCTAGGCATTTACAGTGCTTATGATCTGTCGTTGGCTGGTTTAAGGGGCCACTTTACACACTGTGCAACATTCACCATTTTGCCTATGTTGCTGCCCCTGTTGTAATTTGTTTGCCTATGTTTGAACCATATTTCTACAATTCTTCCATCTGTTGATTTTAGTCAAAAAATTCATTTGATCGAGTTATTTCACATAATAGGCAACGCCTAAAAACAATTTTCAAATTTTTAAACTTCTTGAACCCGTTGGTTTTATTGCAATATTTTGAAATTGTCCAAATAGACAAAATACTAGATTTTACTAAAACTTCACCGGACCTCACTAAAATCAACAAATGGAAAAATTGAAGAAATATGGATGTTTAAACCCTTCTTCTATTCCTTTTCTAAAATGTTCTCCATCTCTGTTGTAATTGTAAATGACAATATATGTTAAACCCGGGTTCGAACTGTGGTCTTCTGAATAGTGAGTCTGAAACGCTACCGCAGGACGTAAAACCCGGTTCATTATAACTTTGGAAATTAAATATGTATAAATTCAGCTGTACTTAACCAAGATAAAAAAATCTCTTCACGTAACCGAAATAACTCAGTTGAGAGTCGTTTCACATATTCGGCGACAGAAAACCGAGCCGTAGAGACGGGAAATAGATTTCATATAAATCATCTACAATATTTGAACGGAGTTATGCAGAAATCAGCCAGCCATAGAAAAGTGAAACTGAAATAATAGCACTTTTACGAAACGAGTGAATAATCAAATCTACACGTTGGAATTTTTCTCATTAGTTTTTTACATTACAAACAAGAAACTTATTGTATATTTGACTAGTTTTAATGATTTTCAAAGTACCTTAAGATTTTTCTAGTGCTTTAGGTGTTTTTTGCCAATTGAGAAATGCCGTTTATGATCGACACTATTTTCTGAAAGTGATTATTACAGTTTTTTATATGAAAGCAGTCTGACTGTTTTAAGCAGAACATAGAATTGACCAAACTGCGCCTGAAAACACCAATATCTCATTTTCGAAATATTGTGGAACGGCTACTTTCTGGATAACTACGTTCATTTGCAGTACTGTCTACGTTCTGGAAGTCTGCCGATTAGTTCTACTGGGATATCACGCTGGATAATATTTATGTTGTTGGGGATCCTACGCGAGATGAATGAGAACTTTATTTTTTCATTTTACGGAAATAATAGAGCATAACACTTAAGTTGACTTAAGTGTTATGGTCTACTTTTTTTGTCCCAAATATATCCTACAGTATTGTGCAAATCAATGGAAAAAGAGTAATTTTTCTAATTTTTAGTCAATTTGACAGTTGTTTACCGCCAAAAATTAAGACTTACAGTTCATCAATCTTTTGGGAGCTCATACTGGTGTTTGTTAGTATACTTTTTGTTTTTTTTTGTACACTTTCTCGATAAAAGACTAATTTTATAAATTTCTTGCATATTAAATAGTGTTTTTGAGCTGGTTTCAATCATAGATCACGCCGAAGAAAAGGTAAAAGATTATAACTTTAAGTAAACATACATCAATGAATCAGAAGAATATTGCGAACGAATGTTTTGTGAGTCAGGGAGCAGTCAGCAAGATTATTAAACAAAAAAGAGAAACAGGGTCATTTGAAGCAAAGAGAATTGGGAAATGTGGAAGAAACCGGAAAACTAGTGTCCGAGATGAAATAATTTAATCAAAAATAGTCAGTTAAACTACAGAAAAACAAGTTACCGACATCAACGAGATTTGGCAGCCACTGGGGTGATGATACATGACTCAAAAATGCGAAGAAGACTCATTGAACCGGGAAGAAAAGCAATTCGACCACAGAAGAAACAATTCCTGACGGCACGTATGATGAAGCAAGGCTCATTTGGGCTAGAAAACATACCAAATAGACTGTAGGAGACTGGAAGAATGTGCTGGTTTCAGATGAGACCTACTTTCTCGTGCACGGATACCGCACAAAATTTGTTAGAAAAACTGGGGATTAAAAACTTACTGTGGCTCATATTGACCAAACGGTGAAATATCCTGTGAAGAAGATGTTTTGGGGCTGTTTTTCCTATATAAGGACCGGATCGTTGATACCAATAGAACGAATGATGAATAGCCTAAAATATAAATCTCTATCGGAGCATCACTTGAGTACAGAACTGAGTAAATGTTGTCCTAATGTATGTAATGGCTGTATTTCAACTGGACTCAGCTCCTTGTCACGTATCGAAGTTTATGCTTAAGCATTTCAATGATAAAAAGATAACTCTTTTAGACTGACCTGGAAATTCACATGACTTTGACCCTTTGGATAATTTGTAGGCGATTTGTAAATCTAGGATACAAAAATTGGACTGCACCACTAAGATAAAGATGATAGAAGCTGTTATTCAGATGTGGTTTCGAGATGACAGAATAACAGAAAATTGTCGAAGTTTTATTGATTCTATGCCAAAACGTGTCCAGATTGTTATAAAAGTGAAAGAAGGACATATATCCTATTAAATAAAAAATATTTTATGATTGTACGTCACCTGTAACTCAAAATATTAATAAAATAAGTATTTTGTGATTAGAAAGAGTTTTATTCCATAAATACGTACAATACTGTATTTTGGCAGCCATACAATGGTAAAAAAAACACAACAAAAAACGCATTCTTTAAATTTTTATTCCCAGTTTTTCTAACATCATGATAGAATATAACGATGGATTAGTTTCATAGAACGACAAGTCAGAAATTTGAGATTAATAACCCATAATAATTCTAAATTTTCTGAATTAAAAAAGATTTTTTACATCTACTGTAATAAAATAAGTATCACTGTCACGTTATTCTCTTTTTTCTTTCTTTATAAGCATTTTTATGGGTAAACTCCTCAGCAAAATCCCTTCTTCTTCCTATCTTATCCTAATCCAAATCTTTTCTGATCCTTTACATCCCTTCTAACGCCTTGGGAACGTAATTATTATTTTGTAACTCGTTAAAATATATGTGTATATATTTATATATATATTTTGTTCCCAAAGAGTGTTGTATAGTTCTAAAAAAGCTAAATTTTTAATCAATCATTATTATTATTCCGTAAATTGTTTATAAATCTTCTATTCTTTTTTTGAATAAAAATATAAAAAAGCATTCCTTCTCACTTTAACACAGGCATAAACTTAGAGTATATACATCTCTGAGGGTATAAATATAAACATAATTTTATGTTCGATATTCCTATATTCCGGTATTACTTTATATAATGTTGTTTATTTCATACACAATCCCTTTTTTTCACTTATATCTATTAAACATAACACCTTACTTTTCTTTAATATTTATATTTTTACTAATAAAAATGAATTGCGTTGAAAGTACGCCTATTTAATTGTATGAATATGATCACTTTTATGTTTTATGCTTTATTATATTATAATACATACATACATATATATTATATATAGATATATTTTATTATTTTTCATTCAATACTTATTAACTTTTAGTATATAATTATTTATATACATTTAAATATACGTATTTTGTTAAAATACAATTTTAGAATTCTCAAAATTGTTTACTTTTAAAAATTTATTCTGTTTAGTTATTGAACAAAGTACAAAATTATTATTGTACATCTCTGTGCAAATTATTTATCTACTGCTTTTAAAATTTATGTTCCTTGTACTTTTATTTTCTACATACACCTTTAATTCTTAACTTAAGTGAAGTATATTTATTTTTATAAGGTGATTTAAATAATAAGTTGTAACAAACCAATTTAGGTAAAAAAATTCCGCATTGTGGATTTTGGTCAACGCATCTGCCTACGATGCAAGAGGATTCAAGTTTTCCTACTTTAAAACCGAAATTGCGAATTGCAAAACTCACTGACGTGTGATAAATAAATAGACGTGCAATTAAAAATAAATTTTACCGTAAACGACTATCGATATGAAACCCGTTTAATTGTTACTTTCCGGTTTGGCCGCAGATTTACAAATGACCAAGTATTTGGATTCAGTTACTAAAACAGGCTATGGGTTATCCATTACAAGTTTCTAATTGTCTTCACTATCTCTAATGCTGGGTTTAATCTGTAACATTGACTTTTTTATTGAATGATCATTTACAACGTAATTTTAACTATTTGATTGTTGTTTGCAAACCAACCGATTTATTTTACTGTTATTTACAGAGATTTTTTTTTCAGGTCCCAACTAGTTAGGAATTTCTCGAGTTTAGGCAGAAACTTTTTTGTTACATATGTTTTCTAATTAAATGACGCTTAAACGATTTAAATCCATGAAAATAATGTTTTTCAAATGTGACATAAATACAAATTACAAAACATACTAATAATATATTAATATTTTTGTTTCATGCACTCATATATTCTAAATTATATAAATTCTAATGAATAAATAACTATAACAGTGTAAGTCACTCTCCAAGCGCACTAGTAAGTCTCTTTTTTTGGAGAGTTACAGTTATAACATTTACTAGGTAGATTTTTGTAGAATAAAAATACACGTCCCATTTATGATATTTATTAATTAAACAAAATAAAAAAAATAAAAAAATAATAATAATAAAAAAAATAAAATGTAATGCACCATAAAATAAATCGCATGAAATACATTATTATTTTACTTGTTAATTAAACTTCAAGTACAAAAATATACGCATTTTACCGGGTTTATTGCTAAAAGCAATATCCTCACCCAGCCAAAAAAACAGACTGATCAAACAAATTGACCGAAATTTGCACTAAAAGAAGAAAAAAACTATTTTTTTAAAAATTTTCAGCGGTTTTTCAGTGGGTAGATGGAGGGGAGGTTGTATACATATACATACTTCTTATAATTATGATAAGAAATATGTATACATATACATACTTCTTATAATTATGATAAGAAATATGTATGAAAAATAATTGTTTTCTGAAAGTCGATTATATATTCGTTTTTCTATAATAACTTCACAGTTAAATGTCCCTTTACTGCCTTTACTTTAAAAAATCATTAGAAAGAATTAATGAAATATGTGTGATTATTGTGTATGCAGATAAATGATAGAATTCAATATTAAAATTTGGTACAGAATGCAAAAAAGTAAATTTTTTTTGGATTTAATTCTACTTTTATTAATTTAATATATAAGTTGAATTAAATCTTATAAAAGTGTTTCATTTTGGATATCTTATTACATTTTAAGTGTTTTTAAGTTCAAATAGAAACAAAATTGACGTCATGCACTGTGTAAATTAGCCATAAAAACTTGCAAACAATAGATAATAAGCCCAGTAAATTACTTATTTTATTTTCTTAAACTGTCTTCATCTCCGTTTTCGTATCGGGGGGTAATTTCTACAACTAGGTTACCTCAAAATCAGAATTTGTGAGTTACCCACTATAAAGACATTTTTTTATCCTAAATCAGAAGAGTATGATTTGCCATGCCTTTGTTGGATTTTATTGTTTACTATTTTTACTATTAATATGTATTTTATTGCCATGTAATTATGCTTTATTTTTTTAATACTCACTTATGTTCATTGTAAAAAAACAAAAAAATAAAAATATTAAGAAAATGAATGGCGACTTGCCTATTTGTAGCATTCATAGAGGAAGATACGAATACGTGTTTTAGGTGGGTAACTCAAATTCAGAATTTTAAGGCACCTAGTTGCAGTAGTTACTTCATGATAGGATATTCTCGAAAACTCCCCAGGGGGTAAAATCTAGTCTTTGTCTTCAAAGATTTGGACAAATACCTCTTAATTTTATTCGAATACCATACATTAGTTTATCCACATAATACGTTATATTATCAACTCCTCGAAGAGAAGAGAGGTTTGTATGTGACAGGGACTAATGATAATCGATTGACTGAGAGCAATCGAAATCCGAAGAAGTCATTTGTACTGTGGTAAGAGAGATTCCGCTGATTTAATTTTCAATCAAAATTGTATTTGAAATCACAATCAAAAAGGGATCTTTTGTAAATATAGCGTTTTTGATAAAAATACAATAAATTTATACGTGTATACATACTCGTATATTACTAGTAGAAAATTATTATTTTCCTTTAAATAAAACATTTTTCTGGTTGATTAATATAATAAATTACTATTTGTTAATACATAGTTTAATAAAAATACACGGAATTGGTGTGAAGTATTTTTTTTCATTCCTCAATATTAATATTTTCTTTTTCAAAGTAATCGGATGTAATATAATTTTGTCAGCGTTCTTTCCGAATCTCGAAACATTTCTGAAATGCACTTTTTGGTATAGTTTTAAGTTCTGTCAGTGTTTTTTTTAAAAAAATAAAATATTTGGGATATCAACAGTAGATACAGCATATAAACATGTTCAAAGAAAAAACGTAAAATGGAAGCAATAACAGATGTCCAATAAAATACATTATACATAAACAAGTATGTATAGAATAAAAAATTGTTTGTGTGTGAGAGAGAAAGGGTGAGTGAGGTTCTGTGTGTGTGCATGTGAATAAGTATCAATTTTGTCTTTGCTTAAAATAGTATTTGTAAACATTATAAAATTGCAAAATTATGCCGTCTGTTTATAACTGCGAGATAAGGGAATATGGCCACTTGCATTATTTTATCAGACAGCTAGAGTCTAGCCTTACACGGATTAATTATAAAGATAGTAATGCGCCCCGAATAAGCAGATAAAAGCTAATACTGGAAGAAATCTTACAAAAAATGGACCGTTTGCACTTGTCGCGTGCGTGGCCGGAAACGGAAACGGGCGGGCACGGCCTCCGACTTTAGTTATATTAATGCAAAAATGGTCCAGGTTTAAAATAAATTAATTACCTAGCTATTAGAATAAGAAAATTTATTGGTAAATGCAAATATAAATAAAGATTCAGGTGTTCTGTGTTTAAAATCTGGACCCTGGAGGAGAGTTTTTGACTCACTGGCTGCTCTCAGGTAAAAGTCCTGAATAAGGAAATCGAGTTAAGATAAGTCCGTTTCGTTGTGCAGTGGTCGGTGCGGTCGCCTACCGTTTTTGAGGTCATGGATTCGGCTTCTGATAGGGTGGACGTGAAATATTGATTATAACGGTTTTTGAACAGAAATATTTCATTGTTCCTGGACTGGAACCTGAAGTGTAAGACTGATCAGTCTTATCACCTTACCTTCATGTAACATTTAATTGAAATCAGTTGCATTTGGTTTTTAAAATGTGCCCTAAGCATCACGGGGTGCAAAAAAAGAGTGCTGAATTTGATGATTATGAAGAGTTTACTAATTGTACTGACCATTTTTTAATAAATAACTGTAACCACTAGCTTCGGAATAAAACGTTATTTTTTAATGAAGGTGTTAAAATAAATCAGTTTTTTTTGGTTTTGCCAAATTAAAAGTTAAATAACAGACAAGTTTGACATACAATCACAGATAACTATCTATCACTTGAAAATCATTTTTTTATTACATTTTGTAATGCGTGGGCGGGTTTTCATCAGTGGTGGAATTAAAATAAATAAAAAATATTTTTGTAAAATAAGTTAACAAATCATTTTTGTTATCCCCCTTTTCGAACTCAGAGGTGCATAGAGCACTGTCAGCAAAGCAAATGCAGTTTCGTTAAGACTGATCCCTTTATCTAGGCTCTTTTTAGAGGGCGAAAACTGTTCACGGGAATCCATCACGATAGATCTTCACGGGTCGCAGAGACGTCAGGAGCTTGCATAACACTGACCTCCACTTCTGAGAATAAGAATAAAAACAATACCCCTTTACCTTTACGTAAGCGATGCTCTAAGAAGGTTGCGTTTTGTTTACAAATCAATGCCGTATGCACCACCGGGTGTGAAAAGTGAAATGATGATGATGTATTGAATAATATATGATTTATTATTTTTTGTAAATTAAATTTGACCTCCGTGGTGTAGTGGTCAAGACGCTTGACTCACACACGAAAGGTTCCGGGTTCGATTCCCGGCGAGAACACAAAAAATGAAATGTGATTTTTCTCAAGCCTGGGTGTTTAGTGATGTAATTCACCACTGTAATTGGGCCTCCTGGCCTGTTGTGGTGCATAAACAAAAATAAAAATATATAAAATGTGGTAATTTATACTTTTAAACAGTGTAAGTCACTCTCCAAGCACAAGAGTAAGTCTCTTTTTTTGGAGAGTTACAGTGATAACATTTACTAGATGTGTAAAAGTAGATTTGTTTAGAATTTTACAAAAACATGTACTCTTTATGAAAATTATTGATAAAAAAAAATATAAAAAAACTGTTAGGTACGAACATTTTTTTTGTAACGAAGAGTTCGAACTTCGAGTATCTTACTTAATATGTTTTATGTAAATTAATATATAATATGTATATTATTCATACTAGCATTAAGGCCACTAATCGTCTACAATATTCGTGAATATTCACCCTTTAATAATCATCCACAAGCAAACAGCAGTGCTCGTTGTTTGTCTACGTCGTGATTGTGTTTCCAGGGGCGATGAGTCGACACCGGAGTCGCGACGCTGACGGCGGACTGTGGATTGCGCCGGTGGCGTGGCGTCGGCGTCTATCGACCACCCAATCCGTGTATTGTCGCCCCAGCAAACTTCAGCGTTGACAAGTGCACTCGCTTTGTTCCGCGGCCTGCAAATACGATGCAACGCGCTCAGATATTGCATTATTTATCTTTAGTGTGCCAAATACGAACAGCCTGAAAACTGAAAAGCCGAGGGGTGTAATTGTATTTCCTAGCCTTTTGACTGACTTCCTGAAAAGTTGCTGATAACATGGTGCTGTATAGAATTAGTATTTTTAGATTTAATATAAAATAACACTATCCTTTCCTTTAAAAAAAAAAAACTTGAAGTATTTAAAAAGTATTTTTTAAAATTTAATTAAAATTAGCAAATATGAAATCTATGATTGAGATATTTTTAATAGGAGAGTATAGGATTATAAGCGTATGTATTTTAAGGTCTTATTACTGTTTTTTACAACAATATTTAAATCATTCATTTCAGTATTTATTTATTTTACAGAAACAAACAGTCGAAGATGATATATTAACATTTAAAAAATACGGTTTAAAGACAGACCAGCGAAGTTTCTAAATAAAAATCATACATATTAAATTGTGGTACAACAAGAGGGTTTGTTTGTATGTATTTGTATTACAGTGAGTGTAGAGGTGCGTTTGAGTGGGAGTAAGTGTTCAGGTGTTTGTAAGCGTGAGCATCATTAAATACCAAGTGGGAGCGTATCGCAGTCAGAAAGAATTAGTCTTAATTTATTTTTCAATAAATTAAAGGGCATGTTAACTGTATCAAAAGATAAAAAAAGCATTATAATTTGAGCAAGAACGATAGAGGAAAGAGTGTTGTACATAGTTAGTGCTATAGACTGGCAGATATAATAAATACTTATTTCTTGTCACGCGAAAGGGGACATCAAAGATGTTACTACATTATTTCTGTTTAAATCACGTCTGAAAAAACATCTCCTTTCTTTTCCTTAATCTCTCCTCCTTTCCTTTTTCCTCTTTCCTCTTTTTCCCTTTTTCCCATTGAGTAATAGTTTTGATTTAAATTAATTTATAAACAAATACGTTTATTTCTATTTTAATATACTTTTAGCTTTTTAATACTTTTTTTTTCTATTGAATAACTTGAATTATAAAAATAAAACTTTTATTTTATTGGTTAGTTGGAAGAAATTGCCATTTGGCAATAAACCCGCCAATGTACAAATAACATTATGTACAAAAAGTTAAATAAATAAAAAATAACAATTAAGATTGATTTTGAAGAGTAGGTTAAAAGAGTCTACTTTATTATTTAATAATTTATATAAATAGCACAATTCAGATATAGCACGTCTATTTTCAAGAGTAAAAAATCCATTTTGTTTAGCAGATTGGCTGTAAGTGCAAAGCGTTTTATTTTTATATAATCAAGGTATTTAAAACATTTTCGTTGAACATTTTCAATCCTTTCAATGTATTTTATGTATTGTGGGCTCCACACAACGGATGCAAACTCTAAGTTGCAGCGTACAAAAGTGTTGTATAAAGCTATAAATGCATTTGTTTTTTTAAAGGGTTTGGAAATTCCTAAAATGAATCCCAGCATTTGGAAAGCTTTTTCAACAGAAAAATGTATCTAAGACCCAAACAGCAATCTACTATCAATAATAACTTCTAAGTCCCTAATCTCGCTGCATCGTGATATGGAATTATCTTTGATCGTATAATTGTGTATAATAAAATTTTTACTTTTAGTAAATGTCATTGAAGAACATTTTGAGGTATTCATATACAATTGATTTTTATTACAGGAATCAATTAGACGATCAAGATCTTCTTTAATATTAACAAAGTGTGATATATCGTTGACATTGCCAAAGATCTTTGCATCTTTTATTTCCAAAAAAGCATTGTTGGAAAATCACCTCAAGCAGCGCCCTTGAGGTGATTTTCACAAAAACGGCGCTATTTAAATTATCCAAATATAAATAAATAAATAAATAATAAGTTTAACAAGGTTGTGGTCCCGTAGTAGTATTGTGGACTCACATTGTGGACCAAAGTTCCGAGGTTCAAATTTCACTCGACCAAAACTCTATTTCCATTTTTCCAGCACGAGTTATTTACGACTTCTAGGAAATGGTCTAAAAATTTAAATACTTGAGAAATAGTAAAAACTCAAGTGTTTTCAAAAAATATAAAAAATACACGTATCGAATCTATTGCATCACATATCATTATAATTTAATATAATTAATTTTACTTTGAATTTTTTACCATTACTTATTATGGTTTGACACGGACATAGTTTAAAAAGCCTTAATAAGCTCATTAATATTTAAACAAATGTAATTTTGAAAGAATGAATAAATAAATAAATACATACAAACATATATGTTTAACATATAATTATACGGATGAATCTCTTTACTATTAAGGTTTCAGCTCTTTAACTTCACTTAACTACACAGATGAAATTTAAGAAATATGGATGCTTAAACATAGGCAAAATTGTGAATGTTACACAGTGTGTAAGGTGGCCACCTAAACCAGCCGGTCACTGGTCATAAGCCATGCAGATGCCTAGACTTCCATATTCCTTTTACATTTACCTCAAATGTTTTCCCTCTCTGTTGAAATTTGTCAAACGTGCTGAAAATTACGCATTCAAGCTTTATAGAAAATTATTAGGAAAAAATAAAATAAAGTGTTAGTATTTATAATGTGATTATCTTACCTTTATGTAACTGATAATCGATATAAGCTGCATTTGGTGTACCAATGCAGTTTCCTATAAACCACCGGGTGTGGACAAGGATATGGTGATAGTGATGCTTTATATTAACTATCGTTGATAATTAAGTTGTAAATATTAGCACAGTATATGCTAGTATTTGAATTTGGGTTGTGGTCCCGTGGCTAATGTCTCTGACTCACTGATCAAAGGTCCGTGGTTCGAAACCCACTCTACCCCAACTTGATTCCAATTTTTTTAAAAGTGAGTTATTTACAACTCGTTGGAAATAGCCCTAAAAATGAAATATTTAAGTAAATCATAAGAACACAAATATTTATTTTTCAATATATATATATATATATATATATATATATATATATGCCACTACCCACTGTTTTAGAAAGATTAACCTAAACTGTATGTATTTAAATTTTGTTATTTTTTGTTAAATAAATGCGTAATGTGTAAATATGTATTAATTAAAATAAAAAAAATGGTAATAATATATTGATAAATGTACATAGCGTATTGTTTTTGCATATTAGGTGTTAACATAAGTTGCGTCCGTTTTTTTTGTAAATTTAAAAATTAGCACCAAAAGCAAAAAATCGTAAAGGTTACACGTCTGCTCAACAAGATATTGTGTTTGCTTTTAAATTACATATTTTATTTTATTTTTATACATGTCCTTAAAATAGAATCTTAAGTAGACGAAAGCGAGCATTTTCGACACCTCCTTATGTTCGCGTTCAATCGGGGAATGAAGTTGTAAAATAATGAAGGAGAATATTAATGACTAATTTGTCGTAAAATAATCATAGATAATTTAACAATGTTTTGAGTATGCCCAAATGTTCGCAGAATGGCTGGATTTCCTCTCTAGGGAGTTTTTCAGATGTAACTTTTTGTCCTATGTTTGAACATAGGCAGAATGGTGAATGTTACAAAGTGTGTTAAGTCGTCTCTTAAACCGGCCAATGACAAATCATAAGTCCTGTAAATGCCTAGACTTCCATATTTCCTTCTCAAAAATGTCTGTTGCAACAAAGTTGGAGAGAATATTTACTAGTTTGTTGTATTTTTTTGTTGTTGTTTCCTCTTGGTCTCTTGATTTCGACAATAACGGCACAACTTATGTTAACATCTAATAAAATACTGTTAAATCCAAATAAACTATAAAAATAGAAACAAGTTTAATTTAAAAAAAACGAAAATCTATTTTGAACCAACCAAATTGTACTTCTTCAGTAATTTTTTTCATGAACCACGTGCGTTATTAGTACTAATGTTCGAGTCCACTATTTTTTATTGTTCTTTTATTATAAATTAAAAAAACATTGATTACGCATGTTTTACACTTCTTAAAATAGGACTTTACATTTTAATTCTGAAATATTTGACAATCACCAGAAGCATTTCGAAATCTAAAATGTAAAATTTATCTGAGAAATCATACTGAAAATTATTAAAATATTCAAGAACGCTGGGAATACTCAGTCAGCTTAAAATGTAAAAATCAGGGAATCGTTTTACTGAAGAAGATTTGTAAACAGCTTTTTCCTGTACGGGGAAATCTTTACAGTAAGTCTTGTGAAGTCTGAGATTTTTTCTTTTTTACACGGAACGTTTTCTTTAAATTATCTAGGATTATTTTTTTAATATTTGAATGTAAGATATTAACGTAAATTGAATACACAAATAAAAAAGATATAATTTTAAATTACAACTCCTTGCATTGATAACCCTTCAACGAGAATATAAATGTTTTTTGTAGATACAAGTTTTTATTACATATTTTTTTAAGGGTAGATGTATTTGTATAAAACTTTGAATAACGAAATATATTCCATTGAATTGTTATCTCTTTTGAAGTTTAGAATACCCAGATTCAAGAGCGGATAAACATTTTTTTACCGTCGCTATAACGAGACATTGTTTCGATTTCTGAAAGTACTGGACATTTAAAAAAAAAAAAAGTTCATTGACACATTCCTGGTCACGCGGTCATAAGAAGGAGTAAGTAAAATGTTATGTTTTTTGTATGATTATTCACAGGTAACCCGTAATCGGTCGTGTTATTTGTTGTTGTCGGCCTCGTGGTGTGGTGGTCAGCGCTTTTGCCTACCATGCAAAAGATCTCGGGTTCGATTCCCGACATGGTTGACATGAAAAGTGACATAACAGTTGAAAGGGTGTTTTACCAGTAGAATATCAAATTTAGGAAAAATCTCAATAAAGTATAAAAATTGACATGACTCCCAAACTAAAAAACTTTAGCTAAGGAACGTAAGGTCAAATAATTAGCAAATAACCTCCTCTATATATGAATTTGCTATGGCGAGTTCAATTCCAGTCACCTGTATATTGTATTGTGTACGTAATTGGTGCTGTGTTAGGTTTATGGTTTTTTATAATAATATCACTGTATTATACCAACTAACCGACTAACTAATCTCAATCAGTAGCAGAATAGATAGGACATCGCATGTACGGGGAGACGGACGTGGTCTGTTTTACCTTCCATCAGACACAGGATGTGTACTAAGTTCTTGGTGTTTGACCATCATACTGCAAAAATGGTTTCGGGACATTTTTTACATAGTTTCGGGGGTTTGGAGACAAGCTTCATCAATTTGGACTTGCCCCTGTCTGGAGCTGTGCTTGCGGAGATAACCATCAATCGGCCGAACAAATCCTGTGGCACTGTGTGCTATTGAATAATGCCAGAGATGAAATGCTGAATGGTCTGACAGGGGTCATGCGACCAGCGTAGAATGTGGATCTGATGGCCAACAGTACGAGTTTTGCACTCTTCCGTCAGTTTGTCCGGACTTGGGTCTCGCGTTGGGAGCTCTTCAGATGCGCGGACGCCTAGGTGGGTGAAATATGGTGGGACAGGCAACTGTTCCTGTGGGATGCTCATTCAGTTGGGACTGTGCTTCCTTCCGAGCGGAACGCACACGTTCTTTTGTTTTGTTCTCCCCTTTCGGGGGTGATATTCGGATTTTCTGCCTCTGACCACCCAGGGAGTCTTTTTTTATTCGAGGCCGTTCTCTTATTGTAAATATCCGTGCTTTTATTTATGTAAATTATAGTTTTAAGAAATTGTTTTTGTATATTTGGATATGTTTATTTATGTAAATTATTTGTGTACATACATATTTTTTGAATAAAAAAAAACAGTGGCATTTAGGAGACCCTGAGGGGTGGGGACGACGTGTTGGCCTCTGCCCATAAATCCTCCTCCCCCCTCCTTAATCTGCATAGAGTTTGTATTCCTTAGGAATATTTATAATAACTTTCCTCTATGCGCAGCTGACAGAAAGTCCCCCAGGACTCTACAACAGCAGCGGGTAGATGGTAGGCTGAAGGATCTCCCCTCAATGTATTATACCAACGTAGCACAGTGTGCACAACTATAAACACAAATAAATAAACCAATAAATTTCCAAAAGTTACTTCTCCTCCAAAATAATTAAAGGCACATAAGTTTTCGTATAATACTTATTTAAAATGTAAATACTTTTTTTAAGAATTTTTTAAACTAAAGACTAGCGAAATTCTTTCAGGGGTTTAACTAAGAGTTTCTTACATGTACCTACCAGGTTACGAAATGATGTTCTGTGTGAAGATAATTTTGTTCCACCCCACTGGTCCGCAAAGGTAGTGAAGTAATGATTTTCAATAACATTTAAGTTCACAAGCGAAGGCGAACTTCAACTAACTTGAAAGGAACTTATGCTCATCCTATTTAACGCTAAGGACAAGTTGTGAAAATCAATCGATTCGATCTAATTGGGTGATTAGATCACGGAACCTTTGTCGTTGAACTTGCTATCAATTTAAATAACAATTAAAATTGATAGCTGTTTTGGCAGAGCGGTAATTTTCGGAGTGAAGAAATAAAGCGGCCTTTAAGTGGTCTAAGGATCAGTTGCATACAAAAAGTTGAGGTCTAAATATTTTTTACGTTTTTATCAAAATAGGCGCTGCTTTTTTATGACTTTTTTATTCAATACGTTTTGCCTAAACAAAATTTGTATACATATAAATAATTAATATATAAGACATATTACAACAGAGATGAAGAACATTTAAGAGAAGGTAATATAGAAGTCCAGGTATCTACCGGGCTTATGACCTGTCAATGGCTGGCTGGTCTACAAAAATTTGAACAAACTCAAAGTATTCTTAATATATGAGAGTCCTGACTTAACACGGAATTTTCTGGCAAGACCAGACAAAAAACATAATCGTTAATTGGATTGTATATACCAAGGGTGGCTAAAGCGTTTACCGCGTACCCATTCCTAGTCGCCCGCTTGTCTTTTTTTTAAAATAAGAATTTACTTTGCCCTGAAAAATGCCTATGTTTTGGGAGAATATCCATATATTTGACAATTTTTTTTTATTCACTTTCCTCTGCCTGGTCTTAATTTTCTACAATAAATGCAATCAAAACGAAACATTGCTCCCGTTTGACAGTTGACCATTTGGCAGCATGTTTACGAATAGCTAAAGGTAGCTACAAACGAAATTATGAAAAACTGGAAATATGCAATGTTAAGCTAAAAATAAGAATATTGCTTGCGTTAGTACAACTAAAATATTTAAAAAAAAAACTTATTTTATTTACATTATATTTTTAAGTTTTGTGTGAGGTCATCATTGATTGCTGTTAATTAAATAACTTTATGTTGAATTGGTATTGGTACTATCTGTGTTTATTTTAGTGAAAATATATTTAAGGGTATTAAATTACTACTTTCAGCATTTTTTTTATTTTTATTTTTTTTTAAATTTATTTTTTTATTATTTAAATTTCAATGATAAACCCTTACGGGTTACGTACATTTAAAAAAATATTTTTTCTTTTAAAATTCACATTCTACTGTTAAAAATAATATTTTTAACATCTTTTGTAAAGGTTGTCTGAGTCTTTTATTTAGTTTTGTCTGGTAGTTTATTGTATAATTTCAGTACATGGTTTATCAGTCTCGATTGTCCTTTTCTTATATTCTGATATTCTCGTATTGTGTTCATGTTTACTACAGTTTTTTTCAAGTTTTAATTCTTCGTCCACAATTACATCAGTGGCTAATTTATGAATAAATTTTAAGGATGCTAGTTTGAAGAGTTCAGTTACATTTAATTGTTTAGTTTGTTTAAAAATTTCTTTAGTTGCTGTTAGATAGGGAAGGTCATACTAATATACTAACTTTAAAATTTTATTTTGCTGTCTTCGTAGTCTGTTTATGTCATTTTGATTTCCTGTTCCCCATAGTAGTTGCATATAACATATTTTAGTTTTTGCATAGGCTTCATACATTATTATTTTTTTCCTTTATTGGAACAAAGATTTTGATTTAAAAAAAAGACCCGATAAAAGTTATTAGTAGACCGTCGCCAAAAATTTCAAAAGAAGGTCACCCGTAGTAGCATAGCTTTAGCCACATCTATATACATATACTTGTACCTATATTCGAGTAAATAATTCAATTAAAAAAATCTTGTTGTCATTATACAATTTACCCCTATTTCCAACATGTATCCTATCAACATTATCCTTAGTGGCTGGAGCAACCATTTAGAAAATAGCCTTTTTGCTTTTACCCAGAGTAATTACGAACGACTTCTTAACATAAATATTTTAATCGTTTTTCACATAGACATTTCGGTAGACAATTTTCGTTATAATAGCCTTCCCAAAATGACGAATTTCAAGTTAATTACCCACGCTTTCAAAATACGTAAATTACACGTTTTGATGTTTACGTAATTAACAAATTTACTAGACTAGAACTGTTTTAAGATCTGTTTTAGATCTAACTTACCCAGGCTCGGTTTTTCTTAAGTTTTGTCCTAAATTCAAGAAAGTTTTTTTTACCATATATTATCGATATATATAAAAGGCAATGTTTATTTGTGTATCCTTGATGGACTGAATAACTACTGGACCGATATACGTGCGGTTTTCAGCGAAATGTAGATCTTGGCCTCGAGCGTGTTTATAGCTATTAAAATCTTCAATTTATTAAGTGGAAAAAAGTAAGGAGCGTAAATGTTTTTTATTTTTATCCATCACCAGGGTTGCATTTGACGAGAATGCATATAATAAACAATTGTGAAGTTGTTATTTTTTAGTGCATTAAAAATGTTTGTTTTTGTATGTTTATAAACAACATCCGTTTTAAATAGATCCTAATCAGATATTTTTTTGAAATTCCTCATAATTTCGTTAATTAAAAAAAATTAAAAAATTAAATTAATAAATTAATTGATACAGAACTGTATTTTTAATCCGCCGGGACACAAAGAGTACCTATCGTATCAGAGATAGATCTATTTAAGTATTCAATATGTATTCAAAATGAAAGTGCTCATCCAATTATTCAAAAAAAATGTTTCTCTAGAATTTGTGTTAACATTATGATTTCTCATCTACTGACTCATATTGCACACATCCTTTCAAACCCAACCCTACACCCATAAACCCCACATACACGCCAAAATCAAAATTTACTCCCACTCCTACACACATAAAATTATTTTTAGTATTTTCATTACTTCACTAGATCATGAATTGTATTTTTATGAAACACCTCGTTGGTTTTATTTTATGTTTTCACTTTCGTTTTGTATATATTTTGTAATGCTGTTATTTAAAAAAAAATTAAAATCATGTTTTTAAAAGATAAGTCATGAAGGATATGAAAGAAACGTGCTTATAGTAAATTAGTTAAATAAATACATAAAAAAACGTGTTTTAGGCATTAAAACTGCATTAAAATTGATTTTAGATTAGCTCTCTATCTATAGAATAAAAAGGCCATTAGGATATGGACATAATTCAAACTAAGTACTTATTGAATGAGGTTTTACATGTTATTGACGAAAATTTTTGCTTAACAGCAGGATTGATTTATTACGTTTATTTAAGATTCACGATTACGCTTATTTCTATATTGAAACAACATTAGTTGGTAATAAGTTGTGGTCCGGTGACTAGTGTATTGGACTCGCGGGTTAAAGGTCCGTGGTTCAAATCCCACTCTACCCAACTACTCTTATGGTGAGTTATTACAACTCGTTGATCTTGGCCCTGAAATGAAATATTTGAGTAAATTATAAGAATGCAAATATCTATTTTCCCCTTAGAGAAAAGAAAAAAAAACGAAAGAAAAAAACATTTTCTATAAGAACTATTAAAGAAAAAAAACAATGATTTAATCGTCAATCGTTTGTATGCTTAAACTCCCTTCTAGCAACAAAAAAGACCTGCAATTCTTGTCAGCAAAAATGTTTATGATAATGTGTTGTTTTTTGATAACAATAAAAGTTTAACTAATTGTAGGATCGCCGCGATTGGGGTGATACTGAAACAGTTAGAGGAATTTGTGTATCTAGAAAGTTGATTTGCTAGGGATGGAAACACCGAGAAAGGTATTAAAAGAAGGCTGTTATTGAACCACATCTGGATAATAAAAAAACAAAATACTTCGAAATAATTTGCTCATTTTTTTAAGCACGTTTATTTAAAAAAATACAATAACTAAAATAAATCCTAATATATCTAATATATCTAGGTCTTTATTATAGTTAAAATATATATATTTTTAAATAAAGTAATTTGCACTCATTGCATCAATGCAACGTTATGCATTTTATAAATATTTATAATTGAGTGAAGTTATTGCATCAAATTGACTTTGATGTAGATAAGAATTTGTGTTAAATAAAATACCGCTTGATAAGTATTTTAATATTCCAGTTACACAGTAATAAAGCTCATAAAACGGTATGCTTTTTTAACTGTAAGTTTTACGTACACACATTCATTTTTTGAGATCTAATTTAAATATAAAATTATTCTGGCTCTGGTATCTGTTTTTACCATGAGTGCAAAAAGAGTGTCTACAACAATATTGCCAAGAAAATAATAAAATTCTAGGACTAAAAGCTCCGCGTGTCTAACGTTAAATAAACAAATTGTCCCAGACAGAAAACATTAAAATAATGAAGACTTCATGCTTATTTTCAAAATATCCAGTTCTCAATGACAAGTAGTATGATATTAAATTTACAGTAATTTTCTATGTTGAATGTATTTCATTCAGGCACAGAAACTTAAAAAATACGAGTTGAACTAAATTCTTTATGTTTTCAAATTTGTCTTAAAAATGATCTCCATAAAATACACATTTATTTTATTTTTATATCGTACTAAGCGTCTAATTAAAGTTTCTATTGTAACAATATTTTTTATTATTTTTTTTTTCTTAAAAAAAAAAAATAATGAATGAAATTTGTCCACGGTACGACTGTTTTCATAAAACTGATAAAGATAAATAAAAAAAATTAAATATTTAAATTTTGAGAGAAATTCAAAACGACTTCGACAAGCGTCGGTAAATCTTTTTTTGGAAAGATATTGACGTTTGATCGTTTAAATTAATTAAATTTGTTATCTACAATTAAAGTTTAAAAAAAAATTCTTGTTTTTTTGGTAATATTTTAAAATAAATATTTCAATGGTTTTATTTTTAAGAAAATTGTTTATTATGTCGAATAATGTCACTTTAAAATTTTATAGTTTCATTACAACTTTGACCATTTTGAATAATCAATTTTTGACAAACTTCACCATTTTTATCTTTAAATATAAGTAAAAGAGGATATTAATCATTTTCCGAAAGTATTGTTGGAGTGATACATAAAGGAGTACATTTTTGAATGAAAGTGATGAGCGATTGCTTCTTCTGATATTTCTTCTTTCAATTCGACAAAATAGTAGATTTGTTGTCAATAAAATTGAGGATCAGGAAGAGATTACGATATCTGAAAGGATTCTGAAATATTTTATCAAATGACAAAAACCATATTGGGGATCTTTTCAATCTTTTCGCAAAAGGAATGTTTTTACAAAATCGTGGATGTTTTCATTTCATACTAATGGTTTAGATATTTTTCTCGTATTTTTGTACTTTTTTATTATTATCGAAAGAAGTTAAAGCGAAAAACTTTTTAGTTTTGGTAAAAAAGAAACTTTTTGTGTTTCGTGAAGGATATTTTGATTCAATATTTGATAAACATATAACTTTATTTCCTGGAAATTTATAATAGAAAGTAAGAAAAATGTGATGAGATTTTTCTTATTTTCAGTCTGAAAATAAACATTGTTACCGTATAAATAAAATACAATTCCGCTTTTATAATACTTAAATTAAAAACTTCCTCCACATCAATAAGGTTACAATTAATGCATAAACATTCTATTAATGTTCTTTTTTGCTGTAAAAGTATACACATTCCACTAAAATAATCCTTACATTTTGAAATAAATTTGAGCAGTTTTTGCGACTATGGTGAAGGCATATTATAGTGGGATTTGCATGTCTTGTAACAAATGTTTGTCCTGTATAATCTATGTTCTTTCATATTTATGTGCGTGATTTTTATTGCGTCATTGATTTACTTACTCTTACAAAATTTTACCTAATATTTTGAATTGGATTTATTACACGCCGAATTTAAATGCGAGATAAGCCAATTAATTCCACGGTCGTCCATAAATTCAATGAATTTGTATTTATCAGATTATGCTCGAGTCGAGTCACCCCGATATAAATTTGACTGCAGATTCAATTAGACATTTGGCGTGGAAAAATATTTTCCGCCCGTGTTATTTTGTCTCACGTAAGAGTTCAGCCATAAATAATTATGAGATATATGACCTGGATATAAATTGATTGGTTGAATCAATTAAAAAAAAAAAAATTAAATGTTTTTTATTTTAAAGTTTTTTTGTTGTTTGAAAGAAATAAATGTCACATACTACGAATATCGATAAAAATATATGAAATGGATTAAGATAATTAATTTTACTTTCAAAATCAATATGAATATTGTGGAGAAATCTTTTCATACATAAATGTAAAAAAAAAATCAATAAAAATACGTTCGTAGAAAAACGCGACGTGTTTGACCTTGGTTGTTTTGACGTCAAGATTTGTGAAATTGTTCTGCACAAATTTCAATTGCAGGAACAAATGAGCATAAATCGTGATGTATTAGGGGCGTGGCTAATGGAATCACCGTTTTGAAGGAATTCAAAATTACAAATTTTAAAGTATTTTTTATGCTACTAATAATAAGCCACAATTTTTTTTTACTGTTCAGTACTTCATATACCTTTATTATTTGAAAAATGTTAAAAAAGTGATATTTCCGTATTAAGTCAACATTTGTATTATATTTACTTGTTTAAAGTCATTCGTTATTGGAATAATCATTACCTTTAATCAAAACTTGTCTTTGGCATATTGACACAGGGGAAATTGAACATGTAAGCAAAAAAAAGGGAACCCGCAACTCTTTTTTAGAATAGGTTATCATAGTAAAAGAGCACTCAGTGGTGTCCTTAAAGGTGTGATCAAAAATATCGTTCTATCTTACAACACGTAGTCTGAAAGGAACGTTGTAATATAACGTATTATGCTGGTTACACTAAATATGTCTGGATTATGTGGATAATCACGTGGACAAGCACGCTGTGAACACATTACATAAGTATTAAATAGTACCGAGTTTTCTATTAGTATTTTCCAATTTTAGTTAGTAGTTATTTTCCAACGTACGTGTACCAAATAAAAATTAAATTAAGTGAAACTACGTTCACAATGAAAATTAGGATAAAATAATTACGCACTGTGAATGAAATTTTCATATCCCACAAAAATCCACTCACCTGCGTTACCTTTCATGTCTTTTTCCAAAATGTGCGTTCTCCACATTCGTTCAGAACATTTTCTCAATTCTAAATTCCCAACGAGATTGGTAACATTAAAAGAGTTCCTTCATCTGGCCCAAATCGATTCGTGTATTCTATTGTATCCAAATATTGGCAATTTAGATGACAAAAGTTTATGCATAAATGCTCTCAGCGCCAGATATGCGGGCCTGGCTTCGCAAAAGCTTAAGTTAAATGTACACTTGGGGACAAAGAACGTCGACTTTTAACAAAAAGCTTGTTCTATTAAACTGTCTTAATTTCAATAAAATATATTTTCTATTATTTTTTATGGGGTATATAATTTTTCGTTTATGGGTTGACCCGTGCTGAGGAAAAATTAAAAATACTTTTTTACATGCCTATTCGTACAAAGTTAAATTTATTACGTTTTATTTTTTATTCAAATGAAGGCTTTGATTTACATTTTCTTACTAATTATTTGGGTAAACAATAAGTGGAATTCATTTATTTAAATAAATCAAAAAAAATAAAACGAAACCCAAATAAGAGAACACAATAGACACTTGAAATTTTTTTTCTATCACTCTTTCGTAAATGCTTCTCAATATTGTGTTAAAAAGACAACTGCACGTTAGACTGTTTATGCCGAACTAAAATTGACGTTTCGTTATCCCCTTTTCTGCACCTCAAAACCACCCTTTTTTTAAGAGTCTCATATTCAACTCGTCTATATCGGTACCTTTTGGGTTTTTTAAAAATAGTTATCATGTTTGTTTACCGTACGTCCGAAGACAACTGATAAAACTTGGCCCCTTTAAGGGTTTTTAGATAGTTTTAGTTCCCATAATAAACAATTTATCAAAAAAACAAAACTACAGAGACACGTTAATAATAAATATCTAAAATAATTCCTCTAGTACCATAATCCAGGGAGAAAATATGAGAATACGTTTGTATGAAGAGTAGCGAGACCGCGTTTCCTCATGATATCATATTCGAAATTATTTTGATGTAATATACTATGTAGTAGGTATAAAATCAAATAAATATGTATCATTGTCTTAATTTTTTTACTGTCTACAAATTATTTATCATGTATAAATATTTATTTTATTTTAATTTGTTGCAACAGAGAGAGAAAACATTTTTGAGAAGGGAATATGGAAGTCTAGGCATTTGCAAGGCTTTTGACCTGACCTTAAACCAGCCAATGACAGGTCATAAGCCCTATAAATGCCTAGACTCCCGTATTCCCTTCTCAACAATGTTTTCTCTCTCTGTTGCAACAAATTTGAAAATGAACAAATCCAGCCAGTCTGCAAGCATTTAGACATACTCAAAACATTGTTAAATCAACTACCTGGTAAAACAAGAAGTATAAAAACGGGAAAATTGTTTTTAGGCGTTGCCTAGTAGGTGAATCGGTTGAGCCGGATGAATCTCACCCACATGATAAAGGTTTCAGTTTTTTAACTTCACAATAGTCAACAGATGGAAGAATTGTAGAAACGTGGATGTTCAAACAAAGGTAGAATGGTGAATGTTACACAGTGTGTAAAGTGGCCACATAAACCAGCCAGTGACAGGTCATAAGCCCTGTAAATGCCTAGACTTTCATATTTTCTTCTCAAAAATGTTTTTCTCTATGTTGCAACAAATTAAAAAATGTACAGTTCCCTAGGGAGAAAATTCAGCCAGTCTGCAAGCATTTGGACATACTCAAAACATTGTTGAATTTTTTTTTTTGCCAGTCCAATGAAATATTACAATAAAAGTAACTGCCCCTTTTCCAATATTCTTTAAAATGACTTATTCTTCTGTTTTGCATATTCACTATCATTTTTTTTTTAAATGGTAAATTTTTTTATATCTTTACAATCGAACCATGGAAATAACAAAACATGGCAACTGTATAAGCTTTCATTGTACCCGTCACTGCAGTATTAGCAATGTGTGATCAATCGAGTGGAAACATGGTCAGTAGATTCTTCTTTTTCATTACACTTATCTTCACATTTTCAGGATTTTTATTTGAGAGTAGCAATCGAGTTGAAAACCCTCGCCCAGAATTTTGATATTATTTCACCCACAGAACTGTATTTTTCATCCGCTCGGACACGGAATAAATGCCGATTTCGAATCAAATAAAATCCGATTTCAACAGTACTAAAGTTGCGTTCGTTAGAAATTTACGAACCGAACACGGTCCTCTTATAAAAATTTCGTTTGTTTGTACGATCGTTTTGGAATTCGGACTTTTTTACAGAATTTATTTATTTATTCAGGGTACCTGAACTTATGGCCAATTCTGTACACATGTAGATAGTAAAATTATATATTCCACCTTCAGCCGAAATCTCGGAGAGTTGGGTAGTAAAAGTCCAATTTGCAAAGTGTAAAGTATCCCAGCTCATGAAAACCCACTCGAGATGAAATTCTCGCTAGGAGATTACCCAACTTCGTCAATATACAGAATACATTAGCAAACATAACGTTCACCTTTCTTATAATAAATGCTTGCTTTGAGAACTGGGATTATTATATTCAGATCTGTCAAATATTTACCTAAAATAAATATTGCTTAATGTCCCTGGAAAAGACAAATTCAGTATTTATATACGATAAATAAAATAGGAAAATTGGTCATGCCCTTTTTGATGAAATAAAAATCAGAAGAGGCGTATTGCAGGGCTGCATATTGTCACCACTATTGTTCAATACGTACTCCGATTACGTCTTTAAAAAAGTCCCAGAAAACTCTTCGAAAGGAGTAAAGATTAGCGGCACATATATCAACAATATAAGATATGCCGATGACACTTACATATTGGCTTATAACATTGCCGACCTTCAAGAACTTCTCATTGAGATAAATGATGCCGGAGAAGAATTGGGTTTATGCATAAACCTCGATAAGACGATGTGGGTGGCATTTGGCAGAGCAGATTACTCTAGCATTATTTTACGGCTAAGAAATGAACTGTTGGAGATGGTGGATTAATTTAAATCCCTTGGCAGTATTATTACAAAGTCTGTAAACCCAGGTGTGGAGGTGAAATGCAGGATCAAAATAGCCCATTCAATAAAATACTGCAATGATAAATTGAATTTAAACTTAGGCAGAGAATAGTAAAATGTAATGTTTGGTCTGTTCTGTATGGCTCAGAAACCTGGACTTTAAAAGCACACACTATTAACCGGTTGGAGGCATTCGAGATGTGGCTGCACAGAATATTGCTTCGTATACCCTGTACAGATTTGGTCTGAGAGACGTCCCGAGGAGAGCAAATTACAATAGACAATTGTCAAAGTGTATAAAGGTCCACAAAATCTCTTATCTAGGTCACATCCTGCGAGGAGAGAAATATAAAATCCTCCAACCTATATCAATGGACAAGATTGAGGGACAACGTGTTTGATTAATAAAATAAATAAGAAAACATAATCTTATGTAATGTAAATAAAATAATTTTATGTATCATTTTCATATATTTAGCGCCAGTGCAAACATTTACGAAATAATAATCCGCCATTTGAGATGTTGATCCTTTGACCAGAATGCGCCATGAACAATCACGATATTTTTTTATTTTTTATGAGATAAGGTTTTTTCAACAGTTCAAACGTTGCGTTGTCAGATATAAACGAAACGCTAGTATCGCTTTGGTGCCATTTTGACGACGGTCGCGACATCTGTCAAACGTTATTTTCTGATTAGTAGTTTCATGACGCTCTTTTACGAGAAAATTAAATAGTGTATATTAATTTGAAAAAGGCACATAATATTTTATCAAACTGTTTTAAAAAAAGTTCCTACGTTTTGATAAAAAAACCGAAAAAACATTGTAAAATATTTTAATTTGGTTAAACCAATTGACATGTTATTAAATAAACCTTCATAGTTGGTACATAAGGAGTAATGAATAAAATATATTCAATATATGCTCAAAAGAACATTAAACTACACATAAACAAAAAAATATATAAATAAAATAATATTTCTTTTAGAGAGAGAAGACATTGGTCTTTCAAACCAAATGGACTAATCAACATTTTTTTTAAGTTTGCCCAAATTTTTTTACACAAAAACTGGATTTAACCGCCTAGGAAGCTGTTAATATTAACATATTACAACAGAGATGGAGAAAATTTAAGAGACGGAAATATAGAAGTCTAGACGTCTACAGGGCTTATGATCTGTCATTGGCTGGTTTAAGTGGCCATTTTACAAACAGTGTAACATTCACCATTCTGCCTATATTTAAGCATCTATATTCCTTCGATTCTTCCATCTGTTTATGTTTGTGAAACTAAAGAGCTAAAACCTTTATTGATGCGTTTGAGATTCATCTGATTGAATTATTTCACTTACATTATTTTTTAAAACATTTTTAAAATTTTTATACTTCTTGGACCTGGTGGGTTCATCAACAATGTTTTGAGTTTGTCCAAATTTTTGTAGACAAAAACTAGATTCAACTGGCTAGGGAGCTGTTAATATTAACATATTATAGCAGAGATGGAGAACAAGTTAGAGACGGGAATTTAGAAGTCTAGGAATAGATTCAAGTGTCAACCTATCACTTATTGCTTTATTTTTTTAATTCATGCATTTTATAAATACGATCCCATAAGATTAATAACTTAAATACGTGCATTTGTTGAATGAAATATCATATACGCTATAAAATTAAAATAAAGCATATGTTCATTTCAAAACTTTAAGTCTATTTACTGAAAGCGTTCACTTGACATTTCGTAATTGTGAATATGTTTTCATTCATCTTATATGGGCACACATCCTTATTTGTTTCGTTAAATTATATTTAACAACATGTATTTTCCATTTAAGATTAAATCTTATCGACCATACATGGTAATTATGCGCGCATTTACTGCGAATTGTGAATGTTGGTACTGAACACTTTATGCGAAGGCTTTACGCAATTTCTTAAGAAAAAATCTGGGCCAGTTTTGAATGTGAACGTGAGACAAATAATGAGAAAAAAGCCTTCGAAAAGTTTAATACATAAATATTTAATAAACATTATTGTACGAGATAACAGAAATGGGCGAGAACTATTCACGGGGACCCGTCACAATAGGTCTCAGTGACGTCAGGAGCTTGTATAGCACTGATCCCAACATTTAAGAATAAAAAATAAAAAATTTACAAATGGATATTATTTTTTAATTAGATTTTGATATGGTTGTCAAGTCCTTTTCATTGGTTGGTTTAATTGATCACTACACTGTCTTATATTCACACTATTTTGTTCATTCATATTTTATTCACACATCTTTATTGATATGGGTAAGGTTTCAGCTTTTATCATCATACGATGTCAACAGATGATTAATTTGAAGAATTATGGCTGTTTAAATATTAGCTCATTGAATTTGTGCTCGGACAGACAAATAATGCAGTTCTGTGCATCAAATAGGTCTGAAAACCGGCTACTCGATGGTCGTTGTCGGGTCAAAATCTCGAAAAAGAAAAGCGAGTCGAAAGTGGGGCGCAGTGGTTGGTGGATTCACCTACCATGCTTTAGGTCCCGGGATCAATTCCGGACACTGTCGAAATGAAATATTGTTTTAAAGGTGTTAAGCCAGGAAGTCCTTTGATGACCCTGTTCTCTTCTGCCTTGTTTGTTGGTGTTTCATTCATCATTTTGGCGAATTGATCGCGTCCAATCAATGAAATTCCAGTCAGTGAAGAATTCATATTCCTGTCTTTCTCAATTGATTGAAGAAAATATTATGTACTTCTGGATTGCCGTTTTTCAAAGCTACTAGATTACAGAGAGTTCCTTTGGACAGTTTTGCTCGTTCGGCAACGAGCCATATTTCCTTGTACGTGGGCACCGCCAAGGAGACGTAAATCCTTGCAGTGTAGGCGTGTGGTGGGCAAGTTGTTTCTACACTGCAGTATTTCATTGCTCCTAGACTAACATCTTACTTTTTGTGACTACAACGATTATAAGTATACCACAATTGGAGTACCGGTGCAGAACCTCATTCACCACTAGGTATAGATTGGGAAATAATTATGAAACATTAGCAAAATGGTTGATATGATAGTGTAAAATGATAACGCAAATCAGCCAATGGTAGTGCATTAGCCCTGTAAAATCCATAATGCGAGGCATATCTAGAAAGTAAGAGTACTGTTTGACTCTCGTGTTGTGAGATTTTTTTTCCAAAAGTTGGCAACACTGATTGGTAGGGGGGGGGGGGGTTTCTTGAACACAACGAACACCGGCGACTCTCGTTAGTACCAAATTTTGCCTCGTAGTGTTACTTTCTGTAAAAGATGTCAATAAGAAATCCCGCTAAGTGCGAGGTGCGTGCTGTCATGAAATTCCTTCTCGCGGAAGGAAATTTGAATTGGAAGATGAGAATTTTCTGAGCTCCATTGTGACTGGTGATGAAACATGTGTGACTCATTACACCCCTGAGACAAAAAAAACAGTCATCATAGTGGCGGCACACTAGTTCTCCATCTGTCGAAAAATTCTAAACCTCAATTTCGGCCAAAAAAATCATAGAATCCGTGTTTAGGGATCGATTTTTTGCCTTAAGAGAAGACAACTACTGCAACACGATACTGTGAGACCCTACAAAAGCTCAACAGAGCAATTCAAAACAAACGGAGGGGAGTGTTAATAAAGGGAGTGTGTTTGTTGCACGACAACGCCCGCCCGCACACAGCCAACGCCACCAAGGCGCGTTTGAACTCGCTTGGTTGGAACATTTTGAACCACCCTGCGTACTCTCCTGACTGAGCGCCTGCAGATTGTCATATTTTCTCTTTTTTCATATTAAAAATTCTAACCGATGCGATGAGGAGGTGAAAAAATATCTCTTGAAGTGGACGAAGGAGATGGTGGGAGAGTTATTTGAGGAGGGCATCAAAAAGCTTGTGCCATGACTTACAACCTGCAAAGAACGGGAAGGTGACTACGCGGAAAAATAAGTAATATTGTATATAGAAAAAATGTATAATATTATTATATTTTTTATAAATACAAAAATTGAGTACTCTTACTTTCTGGATATGCCTTGTTTATTTTCAAAACCCCTTCTCAAACGGTTTTTCATCTCTGTTGAAATATATCAGTACAGTCGCTGAGTGCAATTAATCTATTTGACGTTTATTTTATGATTTCATAAAATCACCAACATAAATTGAGTATAACTTCGCAATGAATGGGTTGGTTATTTTTAGACTTCCTTCATGATCTTATCATACTTTTCTTTCTTAAGTTTCTTAGTCAATCCCCGAAAGTGTTCTTTTATCTACATAATCTTTCCTTTCATTTTCGTCTTCAAAGTTTTTACTGCGATGTCTCGTCTAGACGACAATATAAAAAGAACCGAACATTTCGTGGAGCTTCGTACCCTCACATACGAGTACATAATGTCTACCACATACAAAAAAAACTGTTGTTTGAAAAACAATGGCTTTTAGGTATGAATAAACAGATATACCTAATACCTAGGTTTGGCAAATACACTGTATAGTTCACTCGGCCATAGGGTATCAATTATTCAAAGTTCAGCTAGCCTTTCAATATTTAAAATGCAACCATATGTTGTCAGTTTATTGACTTTTCTTTGCTTTATAACCCCATTTTAAAAACTAGAGTATATATGTATACGTACTAGTATATATACCCTAAGAAATATACTAGAGTTCTTATAATTTACTCAAATTTTGTAATTTTCAGACCATTTCCTAAAAGTCGTAAATAACTCGTGCTGAAAAAATGGAAATCGAGTTGTGGTGGAGTGGGATTTGAACCTGGGACCTTTGGTCCATAAGTCCACAATACTACCTCGGAACCACAACCCGATTCTAAATAGAAATGATGCTTCATATAATGATAGTTTGAAATTATGTTCCGCAAAATGAGCATTGTCAACATTGCCGTCCAAAACGCGTAATATAGTAAAAAAGACTAACTGCCTATGCCAGTTTACTGTGAATTCAAAGCTATATGTCCCACCTTTTTACGCTGCTTCACATTTATGGACTACCAGTTCGGAACGTTCAGGAAAACTCAAAATATTGTTAACTAATTGTAAAACCTTCGGCCTGGATCCTTAAATACTCCAGGCTCATGTGATTACAATTTTAGGTTCCATCAATTCACTTTGATTAATAATGAAAACTCTGATATTTCGAATCACAATTTTATTCATCATCATTCCCTTTCCGCACCTAATGGTGCATAGGGCACTGCATTGATGCGCCAATCGTAGCATACCTTTATCATTTTTGTTGCATGAAGGTAAGATAAGCAGTCTTGCCCTTCAGGTACCAGTGCATGGACCATGAAATATTCTAATGTAAAAACACCCTTTTGAATAAATATTTCATATCAACGATGTCAGGAATTGAACCCGAGATCTCTTGCATGGTAAGCAAACACGCTGACCTTTTTACAACGAGGCCGACTTATAAAACAATTATATTAGATAGTTAAATACAATTATATTAGCAAGGACGTGTGACCGACTAGGAAGGCGAAACCCGAATACATAGAGCCGTCCGCCACGCGCCGCCCGCAACTAAAACATTTATAATATATCTAATCATTACTTTGTTAGTGCCTATACACTAACATATAATGCATGCACACTACACTTATAACAATATTTTTATTTGATAAAAATTTACCATCAAGTGTAACGAAGTGAATGCCGATTCAATAAATGAAAACATTCGGAATGCCACTAAACCAACCAACAACAAAAAATAACATGTGCAAAAAACCATTCTTTTTTTTTCTGTGTATTTATTTAGCCATAGATTTTTTGCTTTTACGTCACAAAACGATAGTTAAATTCTATTGACTTATTATTATAATACAAATAAAACAAAAAGAAAAGCCCAGGAAACCGGCTTGTCGGATTGATTATTATAAAAATGGAAATAATGCCCTTTGTACTAATACTTTTCAATTCTGAATACAAAAAGTTATTATGTATTATACTACGGATGTTAAACATACATATTTGAATTTAATACAATTTGATTAATGCGCGGATTTCCTACTCTATCATCTTCTAAGTTATATTCAATATTTGAAATATATATCAGCACAGCACTTAAATTAGGTTCTTATTATTATTATATAAAAAAAATTAAAAATATGTATTTTTGTACATGTATATAAGCATTAATGTGTGTGTGTGTAAATGTTTATCTTGTTTGGTTTCAATTATTAAAACTAGGAGCATTAAATAAATAATGTAAATTTATACTTCGACACGGGTTATCGCAATAAGGTATTTTGTATGGAGAAAAAAGTATTGTGTAGAGTAAAAAATATTAAATATTTTTTCACAGTATACCTGTGTATAGTGTATACCAGTGGCGAATGGTGATTTTATTTACAGGTAAGCTATTAAAAAAAATCACATATTTGTACCTACATAGGAGGTACATGATATAATGTAAGTAATATATACTATAAATTGATATTTTTCTGTGGTTCTCTGTGATACAACAACTCTCATCCATGAAATAAACTCAAACGACGTAACTTCGTGGTATATTATATATATATATATATATATATATATTCTCCATTATTTTTATATATAGTTCATTAAAAAATAAATAAAGAATACCATTATAAATTCAGTCGATATTAGGTATTCAATTAAAATGTCAACTGGCCGAATTGTTCTAGTAATTAATAGTGCTAAAAACGGCCGCTTGGAGCGCTATATGTCCTGCAATATGACGCATAAAAGTAATTATGGTCTTATGTCAAAAGTACAATCTCAAAGAAAAATAGCCCTTTAGAAATAATGTTTGAAATACTGTTTTCCAAATCAAGAATCTTCAAATAATTTGTGTAATCTGCAAGTTTGATCTAGGAGAAAAAACCTGCCGTTGACACATTCAAAATAAAGTGTACTTATTTGTATGAAAAAATAAGCTGGAATAATCGGCTAGTTTCTTGGTTTACCGCAGGCGCTGGGCGCGCTTTATTAAATTTTATTTTTAAATTAGGATAAAAATACAAACGGTGGAAATTATTTAAATAAATGTTAATTATTTATTTGTTTTTCTGTAAATAAAGTTACAAAAATACATTATTATAGTTAGTCAAATATAATAATGGTAAGCTGCGCATAATCGCTTCTATACACGGTTCGCCCCTGGTGTATACTCGTATGTATCTCTAGTGATTTTATTTTACACGCGCAGAGTTCGTTAGCATTTTCTTTTTAAAGAAGTTTTTTATTCTAGAACAGAGATTAAGTTGGTTATAAAAGTAGATGTATTTAGACGCCATGTGTATATTTATGTCTGACAGATGTTATGCCGTAAAATTTAATCGCCTTTCCACTAAGGGTATATCGAGGCACCGACATTAACGATCGGATTTTCACCGATCTTGATTTATAAGCTAATCAATCCATTTTAGATCAGCTTTTCACTCATTTTAATAAACTGTTTTACAAAACGTTTGTTGTGAAGAGTTTGTTTTTAAGCAACCAATAAATAGCCAAACACATTTTAAAATTCTTTCGTGAAAAATGGCGGTCTTGTGATTTTCGTTTTTGGGAGCATTTTTAATCAATCATAAATAAATATTATATCGATCCTAATGATACATTAATTTACTTAAGTCTTCGTTCGTAATATAAATTGTACATTGGCGGGTGTATTGTCAAGTGGCAATTCCTTCCAATCAACGAATAAAGGTATTCAATAAAATATTCATACATCTTCTGAGTATGAATATTTTATTGAATATCTTTTATAGATGTATGAATGTGAAGGAAGCAAATGAAGTGTGCCAGGACAGAGTGGTGTGGCGTTCTATCCTCTCTGCCTACCCCTCTGGGGAAATGGCGTGATGGTTAGTTAGTTAGTTAGTTAATAAAATATTAAATAAAAAACTAAAGATACAAAAAATACAAATAACAGTATTTGTTAATAAACAAATGGAAAGAAGGATAGATTAAGGAAGAGAAAGAAGATGTTTTTAACTATCAATGTTTAAAAAAAAAATTCATTCATATTTTTCGGGTGGGTTTAAAAGCGAGCACATACAAAATGGCTCGCAGTTAGCGTCACGTCATTTCGACGTTATACGTCATACCCGCTTACTGCGCTTTTAACAAATATTGCGTACATGTATGGTGCAGTAACGAATTACGTGCCGTTTGGCCCATAGAGCACGAAACGTTTGAATGTTTGAAATAATTGTAGAAAATAACGTCCTGTCTATCAGAATAAAAAATAACCGTAAAAAAATTGTCTTAAGCACATTAAATTTAATGAACACATATCTGTAAAATAATAAATTAGATCTTTTGACCGTCAGAAATTTTTAATTCAATTAAAAAAACTCTTGTTTACACGTTTTCTAAATGTTTTTTTTTTGTTTTTCATATTATATCGTAAACACCAACTTTTTAAACTTTTCGCAAGGTTTGTTTACACACATTTGCTTTACCTTAAACTAATATAAAGTTTTTGTCTTTAAGGTATTTTTCTGTTTGGTGTTGTCTCTGATTTTTCAAAGGAAAAAACTTTAGGAAGCCTTAGGCTATGTTTGGGATGAGTAACGGATATTTAAAAAAATACGCCAAAAATTTAATATTTTTAAAAGACTTATTTTTTATTTGAATACTTTTTACAATTGTTTATTTATATCTTGTCGGCCTCGTAGTGTAATGGTCATCGCGTTTGCCAACCATTTAGAGGTCTCGGGTTCGATTCTGGACATGGCTGATATAAAATATTGATTTAAAGGGGTGTTTTTACACATTTCATAAGCGAAGGACTGATTCTTACCATCATGTCACAAAAATTATCAAGATACGCTGCGATTAGTGTACTAATGCAGTGCTCTATGCACCATTCGGTGCAGAAAGAGAATAATGATTCTATTATTTTTTTTATTTACTATATCGAATCGGTGCAACATCATCTGCTAAGAAAAGTAGCATGGATGATTGGCCTCAAAAGGGGCGACTACACTTACGGAGAAATGGAGTCTATGTTAAAAATCTCAAGTCTACAAAAACGTAGAAATAACATTGACTCCATATTAATGTTTAATTTACTAAATGGCTTAATTGATGTACCATTGTTACTGGAAAAAGTGGTATTCAATTTTCCAATCCGCCGGTTGCAAAATAATAATGTTCTGTTCCTTGATCAGCACAGCACCAACTATGGCTTGCATGCACCAATGTCCCGATTGTGTCGCATTGTAAACTCGAGACAAAATCTGGACTTTTTTGGTGTAAGTCTTTTTAGATTTAAGGCTGTAGTCCAGTAAAACGCACGAAAAATGAGGAAATCATACGATAAAAAAAAAAAATGCCGAATAATAAGAAATAAAAAATAAAAAAAGCATAATTTAGATAAAAACAATAATTCTTAAAGGTATTTCTACAAAAAATATACTTAAAGTTTTATATAACTAAAATATAATTACTTTTCGACCGGCAGATTACGCTTTTTTAAATTTAGACTAAACTTTGGGGCCACAATTAAAAATGAAGATAGTGGAAGCAAAAGCTTATTTTTTTGTTTTTGTAATGAAATACAAGCATTTTAAATCCCATAAATTTTGGTGACATTTTTTTTTATTTCTACGTAAAATTATGCCTTCGGTCATACTTAAAAATAACAATTATTATGGAAATATTTAATTTGAAACCTTTTTTAATAGAAATCTATTCTATTTTTTTTAAAGAAGATAATTCTAATTGTAATATTCAAATTCTAACAATATCTTATTTAGGTTTTTGTTACCTTCATACTGGAACCAGTAGAGTGGTGAATGTTACAAAAAGTGTATGTGTAAAGTAGCCACTTAAAACCAGCCAATGACAGGTAATGACAAATATCAAAGAAACGTGCACGTCTCGAAAACAGTAGATATAAAAAAGTCGAAAAACGGTTATACTTATTTCTAACATTTATCGAAAGATTTCATTTATATTCTTCAAATAAGATCAAAAAGTTATATCTCCAAATATGACTTTTGCAAATTAGTATTTTTTTTTCATGACGGCAGTATTGTGGTATTTGCATATAAGCGTTATTAGTTTTCTGACGAAGAGACGTACACGTCTCGAAAACGGTAGAGATATAAAAGTCGATAAGCGATTAAATTTTTCACTGACATTTATCGAAAGATTTTGTTTAAATTCTTCAAATAAACTGCGTCCCTTTATGTAATCGGAAATTCATTGAAATTTTCTTTCTGGAATTATGGTTTTTCTACTAGTCCTAGCATAAAAGAACCACTGAAATTCTTTTCAGCTCTGAAAATCTACATCCCCTTGATAAGGGAACACGTTCCGGTCCTCCGTTTTGTTTTATTTCCTCGAACCTCCGGTCGCAGACGCCGCCAACCATACGCGACTTCTCTGGGCCGTTCAGTCGCTGAAATATATGAATGTTCGATTGTGATAACAATTTTGCAGAAAGGAAATGAACCTTTTGTGCACCATCTACTTGTTGATTTCAGAACCTTTGGAAGAAATAGAGTGAACTCGTTGAAAATAAAACAAAAATTTTAAATAAAGGGATAAATTTATTTGCATGAATTTTCTGATTACTCCCTGATTCTACAGTTTCTTTTAAAAAAAACATACTATAATTGAGAAAAAAAATATTTTTGAGAAATAAATAAACAATTCTTAGTAGTTATAAAGCCATTGTTAGCTGGTTTTAGAGTTCGTTTTAAACTCCGTGTAACATTCAATCTTTCTTTACGAACATTTGAACAAACTACAAATATGGTTGTCAAAATAATAGTCTTTATTCAAAAAAATATTCACATGAAAATCATCATGATCATGGAAATATCCTCATCCAGTGACGCTTAGATGACTGCAATGGTGTTGAATTATTTATTTTTATTTATTTATTATACAAACATTTCATATTATACAAAATGGCGCAAAAAGCACTGACAAATTCTGCTTGCACTAGGGTGGAATACAATATAAGGAGTAGGCTTAGTTTATGAAGGGTCAGCAAGCTAGAAATATTAGTATGCATAATGTTGCAATCGGTTCCTACATAGGCAAATTCTTGTTCTAAAAAACCGATTTGTTGCGGTAAATGTGGTTATCGAATGCGTTTTTCTCATAAATAAAAATAATATTGAAGAAATAGGAAAACAGTTATAGCCCAAAAGAGAATAAAAGTATTTATACGGTTAACGTTAATCTATAAATATATATATATATATATATATATTTATTAATAGATTTAAATATACATATATAAATATATGAATTCAATGAAATTGCAAAGTATTTAGATTACTATTTTATTTAACTTTTTGTAGATAATGTTATTTGTACATTGACGGGCTTATTGCCAAATAGCATTTTTTTTCAACCAACCAATAAAATTATAGTTTTATAATTCAAATTACATAACATATTCAATAGAAAATAAAGATTAAAAAGCTTAAGATATATAAAAATATAAATTAACGTATTTATTTATAAAATATCTTAAATTAAAACTATTACTCAATGGGAAAAAGGAAAAAAAGAGGAAAGAGGAAAGGAGGAGAGATTAACAAAGAGAAAGGAGATATCCTCAATAAATTTTCAGATTCCTTACTTCTAATGCCTGTCAACTAAATCGTGATTCCCCTTTTCAATACAAAAATGGTTTATATTATGGAAAGGAAACATGAAATATATTCTAATTGTATCGTATCTAGATATTTTTTTAAAAAGAAGGTAAGGTAATCAGCCGGATTTTTTCCACAGTGGGTGGAATACAAACTCGGTTGGCCTATGTATAAAACACAGCAGAACTCTGCTCCAGAGTTTCTAAGAGACCCATGCATTCTTGATAAACTAGCTGACAGACGTCTTACGTTTAGATCAGCTACATCTACGACGAGAGAAAAAGTTATTATACCTTTACGCAACCAGCGCAATTAATTCGGTGAACGCGCATTTGCGATTGCAGGCCCTTTGGCATGGAATGCTCTCCCAGCAGAAGTGCGAAACTGTGAGACCGAACTGACTTTTCGGAAAAAAAATTAAAACTCACTTGTTATCTAAATCATTTGAATAAATCCGTAGCACGTGATGACAAAATGATAATTGTTTTACTTAAATTATAATTTTTGAGTTAAAATTTAATGAATATACTTTGTAAAGTGCCCTTAAAGTATTATATTATTAAAATTGCGCTTCATAAGTTATTCATGATAGTAAAAATATTATATGAACAATGACATAATCCAGGTCAAAACCTATTTTAAACTCAATAAAACATGTCGGAACTCACTGTTCTTCACAATGTTTTTTTTTTACGGAATGGGAAACGTTAGTATATTATTTTTAATAAACATTGAGTTATATAACTCGAGTAAGCATTAGCATTCAAATATGGTTCCTCGACCTGCGGCCAATTGGCATATGTTTGATAGAACGGACTTAAGTCTGTTGCGAGCAGTCCCCGGCTACTTTTGTCTCCTCGCTATTACTAAAATGTACGCTAAGATACTGCAGAAACCGATCTGAAAAAGCGATGATATAACTTTCCACCGGTAATAAATGTTTTTATTTGGATCAATACTTATTTAAAATAGAAATTTAAATGTTAAAAAACGTCTTATTAATATGTTGCCGGTTAGTCATTAGTCGTGAGTTATCTCCTGTCTCTGTCCTGCTCAGTTAGACAGGCGTATAGTAAAACGGTAATCAAAGTTAACCCATATGCAGAAGGGAGTGACA